>NC_142943.1:5601777-5604277 GCF_046866305.1 Octopus bimaculoides
ATATATATATATATATATATATTAGCATATGTATATATTCGACCTGTCAGAAGATATGGTGACTCAATGGGTGGTACTCGTGTTTTACGAGCGTTTGTCACTATAATCCACTGATGTAAAAATGGTCTTTTCATGGTTGGCCTCACTTAACATTCCAGCTTCTGAAAGTCTTATGTCGACGACAGATTGCGTAGACATAATCAGTTGGTAGCGCATAGTGAGTCACAACTTTTTGTCTGTAACCTATGTTTAAAACAATGCAGATCTGCAACGAGACTGAATAGACATCTTGAAAGATTGAGAGGTCATGGACAGAGAACCGGAAATGCCACAGTCGAGGAGGAAGCAGATAAGTAACGGCAATCGTTTATAGATGGAGAAATCACACATATATATATATATATATATATATATATATATATATATATATATATATATATAATTTGAAGATAAGCAACATAAATTCAATAGGTTATAGCAGTACGTACGTTTCGTACAAGCTCCATTTATTCATGTAGTGAGGACACCACAGAATGTACAATGAAAATGTACTCCTCAGCTGCATAATGGAATTTCATTTTAGAAAGTCATTTTGAAGATGTTTGCAAAAAACAAGAGTAAGAGAAGAAAACATACCATCTCGACTATGCTGCTGTTTCACAGACAAGTGAATCAAACAAGAATTTAAAATCTAATTGGAGGGATAGTAGTAATTTCAAATTTAGAGGAAGGTAGGTTAAGTAGTGGTGGACAGTAGGTTAGGGGTAAATCAAGCATGAGGGAAAGAAAAAAGAAAGGAAATGGAAGGGCAATACCCTATAAAAAGTGGGGATGCCGGTTTTGATAAATACTGGTCTACATCTTAGAGTATGCTTCTTTTCAGGATTTATATATATATATATACATATATATATATATATATATATATATATATATATATATATATATATATATATATATATATATATATATATATATATATATCCTTTCTACTATAGGCACAAGGGATTATTTTGGGTCAGTCGATTAGATCGACCCCAGTACGCAACTGGTACTTAATTTATCGAACGCGAAAGGACGAGAGGAAAAGTCGACCTCCGCGGAATTTGAACGTAGCGGCAGACGATATACCGCTAAGAACTTTGCCTGGCGTGTTAACAACTCTGCCAACTTATAATTTTAATTTTATGTATATTATACGACGGGTTTCTTGCAGGTTCCGTCAATTAATAGAAGACACTTGACCAATAGAAGACACTTGACCAAGGTGACTGAACCCGGAACCATGTGGTTTGTAAACAAGCTACCTACCACACAGCCACTCCTGCGCCTATATATATATATATATATATATATATATATATAAATGTTCTATTTATAAATGTTCTATATTATACACAGCCTTGGCTTTTTATCTCATTACGAAAAGTAAATCCTTATATATATATACACATATATATATATGCGATGGGTTTCTTTCAGGTTCCGTCTACCAAATCCACTTACAAGGCTTTGGTAGGCCCGAGGCTATAATAGAAGACACTTGCTCAAGGTGACTGAGCCCGGAACCATGTGGTTGATAAACAAGCTACTTACCACTCAGCCACTCCTGCGCCTATATATATATATATATATATATATATATATATATATATATATATACAGGAGTTATCTTAATATGGTGTAGGACTGCCTTTGGCAGTAATTACACCTTGAATTCTACGAGGAACGGACTCGTACAAAGTTTGAATTGTTTCCATTTGCTCGACTAAAGGCGGTGTGTATATATATATATATACATACACACACACATACATATATACTTATATATATATATATATATATATATATGTGTGTGTTTGCGTTTATACGCATGCTTACTCACGCACTCTCTTTCTGTCACTTCTATCCTCCCTCTCTGCCTCCCTCCCACTCTCTTTATATCTGCCTATCAACTTTATTTCAACCCAACAGATATGTTTGCGTAAGCTGGCGTGCGCAGTGAAATCGAACCAGGAATCAGATTGGTGGGAGATTAATCCCTTAATCTCCTAGCATTACTCCCGATATATATGTCTGTGTGTGTGTGTGTGTGTGTGTGTGTGTGTGTGTGTGTGTGTGTGTGTGCGTGTGAGCGCGCCCTGAGTTGAGTTTGTGTAAATGCGTCTGTGTATACATACACACTCACATACACACGCATATGTACATACAAAGGTACACTCACATACATGTAAATCCATATCTGTCAATTTATATATCAATTTTTCACATCTATGTGTCTGTCTATCTCTCTGTTTGACTGTCTGTCTATCTATCTATCTATCTATCTATCTATCTATCTATCTATCTATCTATCTATCTATCTATCTATCTATCTTTCTGTGTGTGTATGTATGTATGTATGTATGTATGTATCTGTATATTTGTCTGTCTGTCTGTCTATCTGCCTGTCTGTCTGTCTATCTATCTATCCATCTATCTATCCATCTATCTAATTGTA
>NC_142943.1:5609277-5619277 GCF_046866305.1 Octopus bimaculoides
GGCAGAATGATTGAAGGCCTAGAGTAAGAATGGGAAAGAGAGAAAAAATCAAAAGGACAAGGAGAAACGTACAAGGGACAGATAAACGAAGAGAAAAAGTAAGGATTATAGAAAGAGAGGGCCAAGAAATGTGAGAAACGGGTGGGGAGGGGAGAGAAAAAGAAAATAGAAAGGCAGGAACATAAGAGATAGACTTAAGAGATGTTGGCGGTCGGCAGTCAAGCCACGATAAAAAGATCATAGCTGGCCGAATACCGGTCACGTGAAAGGAAGAGAGAGAGAAGTAGGGGGCAGCGAGATTAAAGGATTAGATGAAGATCAGATAGAAATGTAAAGGGGAGATAAACGACGAGATAAACGAGTGCATATATATATATATATATACACATATCTTTTGTACAAGCACATTTTTCTTTGACACGCAGATTTTGTTTATATATATATGGGAATGTGAATAAGTGCTTATGCATGTGTATCTCCAACACCAAAGCAACAAGAAATGCTTAATTTATAATTCACGCGGTGACTTGTACTGGGGTCTTTCTCTTTTATCCCTAATTTACTTTTTGTCTCATCATTCATTTTGTGTCTTATTTATCTCAATGTTTTGTTGCTGCGCAAAAGCCTTCGTCTCTGTACATGTACTTTTAAGTGTGCGCATGTGAATGTCTCTTACATATGAACGATGAAATGTTTGTGTCGTTTCTTAAAACGTGCATATTTATGTAGGTCTGTGGGAACTCTTTCTCAATCTATCTATCTATCTATCTATCTATCTTTCTATCTTTTTGTCTGTCAGTCCCTCCATCTGTCTATGTCTCTGTAAAATATGTCATCATAGGGGCAGGCATGGCTCCGTGGTAAGAAGCTTGCTACCCAACCACATTTTTCCGGGTTCAGTCCCACAGTGTGAGACCTTGCGCAAGTGTCGTCTACTATCCCCGCGGGCCGACCAAAACTTTGTGAGTGGATTTGGTGGAGGGAAACTGAAAGAAGCTCGTCATATATATATATATATATATATATATATATATATAATATATATATATAATATATATATATATATATATATATATATATGCATGTGTATCCCTTGAATATTAAGGTATGTGTGTGTGGTGGGGGTAAGTGTTTGTCCTTCACCACTGCTTGACAACCAGTGTTGGTGTGTTCAACAAAAATGACCGATAGAATAAATACCAAGCTTATAAAAAAAAGTACTGGAATCAATGCATTTGACCAAAAATTCTTCAAAGCGGTGCCCCAGCATGGCCGCAATCAAGTGCCTGAAACAAATAAAAGATAAAAGATAAAGGATGATGCCCATTTGTTAGAATGGCGAAATACTTTAATTCCCCGTGAACGTTGTAAATGCTTGTCGTTGTAGTTACGAATTAATTTGTCAACAAGACTCCAATAGAAAATATGTCATTATTCCCGCCACCTTTATATTCATTATATCATCAATCCACATTATTTACAATTGACGGATATTTGTCCTCATCTTTTTGTTGTTAACACAACGTTTCGGCTGATATATCCTCCAGCCTTCATCAGGTGTCTTGGGGGAAATTTCTAACCTGATGAAGGCTGGAGGGTACATCAAGACACCTGTGCCGTGTGCTTAGTATTTAAAACTGGGGAGGAAGCAAAAAAAATAAGCAAGCTAAAGGGATACGTTAAGCATTTATCCGGAGGTTCGTTCTTGAATAAATGGGAAGGCAGAACATAAAACTGATTGTAAAAGATAGTAGCAATTATGTTGATTGTTTGTCTAAAGTGACTGTTATGACTCAGTTCAGGAAGAGGGTAAGCACCGCGATAACTGGAAAGAATATGTGCACGGGAGTGGGGGGGGGTCTAAATGGACGCGCAAGTCCTAATGACTCCGGAAGACTACAGAGCCATTCATGAGCTGTACCATATCGTGGATACAGTGCAAGGTAGGAGACCTACATGCTATGCGTGTGGCAGTCGCAGTTTCTTAAGATCTTTGTGCCAGGAGAAAGCCAAAAGGCAAAGAAGAGAGCAAAAAGACGGACGACAACAACAACAACAGGTCACAAGAGTTACAGTTTTCTGGGCGTTCCCGAATGTGGATCAACGGCCGTTTCCGGCCGAAAAATCGCCTTGTTCTCAAGCTCAACAGTCAATGTACAGAAAATCGACCAGGAAGTAGATGAGAAAGTCAGCGAAATGAAATGGAGAGTGACGTAGCAGAAGCGCCCCCGCTCCAGATTTACTCTTTTGTAGTCTTGTGATTGTGGAGTTGAAAGCAAAAACTAGAGATGGATGGTAAGTTCTCAGACGTGCCCAGAGGAAATAACAAGAAATATACAGAAAGAAGAGCGAGCCCAAGTAGAAGTCTACAGGAAGAAAGGAAGTTGTTGAATCTGTACATAAATAATTACTTCCAGTCGAAAACGGAAAGGTCCACATTGGAACGACATCTCTAGGTTCTTCACCAAATTTACAAATATATAATCACTTTACGTGCGTGACAATCAGATTAATCAAACTAAGTTAATTACCGTCTTATTATATATTTTGTAGAAGGCGGTGAGCTGGCAGAAAGGTTAGCACGCTGGACGAAATGCGTAGCGGTATTTCCACAAAACAAATTTCCACAAAACAAATTCCGCTGAGGTCGACTTTGCCGTTCATCCTTTCCAGGTCGATAAATTAAGCACCAGTTGCGTACTGGGGTTGATCTAATCGACTGGTCTCCTCCCTCAAAATGTTGGGCCTTGTGCCTAGAGTAGAAAAGGATTATATATTTTGTGGACATGAAATAGCTCACAGACTTTTTTTTAAAGATATTTGAGGATTCCACACATGTGTGGTGTCGAAAATGCTCTATGAGACAATGAAGGAAGCTGTGATTAACTGAGACTAATTAGGCTGTTCTGTTTAAATCCAATAACTACTTTCTCATTCGAGTATTGTAGGGTTGTCCTGTTTCTTTACTTGATTCTTTAAATTATATGTTTTAAAATTACGTCTGTGTTTCAATTCTGTATTTACTGGTACTTTATTGAATCGATCCCGAAGGAATTAAAAGCAAATTTGACTTCGGCGGCATCTGAACTCTGGATATAAAGAGACAGAAGAGATAACGTAAACCATTTTTTTCGAGGCTCTGTCAAGGCTTCCAATCTACTACTTTTAATAATCCTTATTACTGTAGGCACAAGGCCTGAAATCTGGGGAAGGGATTAAGTCCATTATATCGACCCCAGTGCGTAGCTGGTACTTATTTGATCAACCTCCGAAAGGACGAGAGGCAAAGTCAATCGCGGTGGAATTTGAACTCAGAACGTAGCGACAAACGAAACATCGCTAAGCATTTCGCCCGGCGCGCTATGGATTCTGCCAGCTCACCGCCTTTACTACTCTTAATAGTAATATGATTTAGGATCAAGGTTAGCAGTTTTTAAGGTGATGAGGCCAGTCGATATTGTTGATCTTAACACATATCTTGTTCTTTACTTTATAGATCCCGGAAGGATGAAAGGCAAAATTGACCTCGGCGGGATTTGAACCCAGAACGTAAAGGACCAAAAGAAATATCTCATTTGTATTTTGTCCGACGCCGCCCACTGTTTACTGTATAAATTTAGTGTGTATCGTTTATAAAACCATCAACATGATACGCCATTCATTTCAAAGAGGAGATAAAAATATGACCAGAGCAATAAGAAAAAAAAAAATGATAGATTTGTTGAAAAAAAAAAAAAAAAAATTAAAATTAGAGAGAAAACATTTCACTATAGAAAGCATAAAATACGTATTTGGTTTTGTCTTACGTTTCTTTAATAAAATAACGAAAACATATCTTTCACTAAAACGAGATCAGTTCAGAAATCTTAGAATAGCGTCGCTCACTTGTTCGCTATTTGTGTGTCGTCTGCCAAGCAATGGCAAGCAAATCTGATAGTTATCAAAATGGTGCTGATAGCTCCCTCAGCTGTTGTTATCTGAGCCCTCTTTATTGTTACAAATAACACATTTTCTTATTCCTTTCGGCATCACACATTTTGTTTCATTTTATTTTTTCTTCAACCGACTTTTTTTTCTAATTACGTTGAATGTCGTAAGTTTTCTGTTTTATCGAAAGTTGGTTAGCTTAGGTCGTTCCTCACATCAAACTACCGGTGTCAGCAAACACACTATCTGTCTATCTATCTATCTATCTATCTATCTATCTATCTATCTATCTATCTATCTATGCGTGTGTATGTATGTATTTATGTACACTCTCACACGCGCATATATATCGCCACCAAAATGAGCAATTTCTCAATAATGGCACGAAATTGTGGTGGCTTTTAGCCGATAACTGATGAGAGATGAGCATGTCAATTTCTTTTGTGCTAACTTTAGTTTAGTTAGAATATGTTTGTAACGTTTCACTAATTTTCACTTCAGTTACCGTGGAGAAAACTTCTCTCTTAAGGTAAAAAAAAAGTGTAAAAAACATCATATCTATCCAGTGCTCCCACCTCTCGGATCTCCTGATATTACTGTAATATATATATATATATATATATACATTACTGTAGTATCAGGGAATCCGAATTTTGAAGAGAAGGGGTAAATTGGTACCATTGATTACAGTATTTATCTGGTGCTGTACTTTGTCAACTTCTTAGAGATGAAAAGGTGACCTTAGCGGAATTTGAACGCAGAATGTAAAGTCAGGAATAAAAATTGCAAAGCGTTTTTGTCAACGTTCTAATGACTCTGCCAGCTCGCTTTACACATACATATAAACATACATTCATACATACATATACACACATATATGCATACATATATATTTATATACATACATGCATACATACATACATACACATGCATACATAGATATATATACATATATGCGTACACACATACGTACATATATATATATATATATATATATATATATATATATATATATATATACGTACATACATGTATGCATGCATACGTGCATACATACATACATACTTGCGCATACATACATGCGCATACATACGTGCATGATAAATCTGCACAATCACTGACTCCAGATAGTGCACATATACACACGAACATGGAAAAATCTCTGATGATATTGTCTTTCTGCATTGACAAGAAATCTTGAAATAAAAACTGTATAGTGACATACATACAACCCGTCCGGAGAAAAGTATGGCTGATCATGAGTTGATGGGGATAGGACGCAAATGTTAAATTCATACGCTACAAATAATCGTGATATCTGAGACTATAAAAGTCTCCTAGGCCTTTTTAAGATTCAAAACATGAACAAAACAATTCGCTTTGGTTCACAACCTTGATACCAAGTAGGTGGCGGTCAAAATTTATTCTAAATTAAAAAAAGAAAGAGAACACACGCACACGCATTATATATTTTTCTTATATAACGGTGGGCATACGCAGTTGATAATGATGTGTATTGTAATAAATGAAAGAGTATAAATGGCCTGCGATGACTTTACAATTTCAGAAATCAAAGTTTGAAATGAAACAAAATATAAAAAAGAAGCCTGAGGTTAATGCCCGAGGAAAGACAAAACTACTTAAGTAATGTCTCATGTCAAAAATATCTACCGAAAAACCGACAATAGCAACAACAATAACAGCAGCATCGACAACACTAACAACAACACCACCCACAAAATCAGTCTTTCCTTCCATCGACGCCCATCCTTTCCGGAATAACGTGACATCAGTTGCTGTGATCTCAAACCAATCTTCAAAATATGTAAAACCTAAGTTGGCCGCCTCAGTTCCCCCTCTCCTTCTTTCTCCTCTCTCTCGGTTTCTCTCTCTCTCACCCCTTCTCTGTCGCTCCTTTAAACTCAATGTCTGAGATTCTCAAATCCGGTCCAGGGACTTTAGCTGGATCTCCTCTGCATGTCTCCATCACATATAATTACAATGACTGCCGCTACTACTACTACTACTACTACTACTACTACTACTACTACTACTACTACTACTACTACTACTACTACTACTACTATATGTAGGTGTAGGGGCTAGTATAGGTGTGTGTGTGTGTGTGTTGGTCGGGGTTGTGTGCGCTTATGTGCGTGTAGGTAAGTGTGAGTGTGCGTGTATGTTGTAGGTGCTATGTGTGTAGGGGTGTGCGGTCGTGTGCGCGTGTAGGTGTGTGTGTGTGGACTTATATTGAAGTCGGGCGAATGAATCATAGACCAATTATATCAACCGAACATGTTATACGCAGTATCCAGATGTGTACTACATGTGTGCCAGACAGTCCTGCTAAGATGACCTCCACGTCGAGCCAATCAAAGAACACAGCGAATCCAAAAAGAGACCGATAGAATAAGTACTAGGCTTACAAAGAATAAGTCCTGGGGTCGATTTCCTCGACTAAAAGTGGTGCTCCAGCATGGCCGCAGTCAAATGACTGAAACAAGTAAAAGAGTATTGGGAACAACGAGTATTTTGAGATCGGTACTTGTGTGTTAAGTGTCGAGGAAAGAGACCCCGTGAAACCCTTCGCAACAAGTTGTTCGCTCTTACAGAATTAGTCACAGCAAGTGAAATCCAAATCTCTGAGAAACGAAATGGAGGCAACAACAACAACAACAGTGCCCTGACGCAGTACCAGGCAATGGCTGTCATATAGCTTCTGACCTTAACTGATTTGAAGTGTTATCATGTACATGTATTGTCTTGGTATAAATGATGGGGCTACAGCGAATATTCTGCTGAATACCATAGATTTGCTTATCAATTGCTTGACATTAAACCAGTTGAGTAATTCCCTTAGTGACTTAAGATAAGTGCGCCTCTGATCACGGCGGGAGTCATATGGGTGAGCACCATGGCCATGAGTCGAGAGGAATTCTTTGGAGTTTGAATAATTCGCTCTTGGAAACATGGATGTTCCGTTCATCATCCTCAAGCAATCCTTATTCAGGTACCTTCTGAGCAGGATGGACTACTCGACCCGAAGAAAGGTCATGCGCTGGTTCTCTTGACACGTGGTTCCATATGGTTGTGATGCATGTGCCTAGTGTGCCTCTATCAGACGGGTAGTCATGATGGGTATGTTGGGCTTCGTACTTCAGCATCACTTTGATCGCAGGCGCCGCTCTCTCACTCAATAATAATAATAATAATAATAATAATAATAATAATAATAATAATAATAATAATAATAATAATAAAGCAATTTATAAGTAAGAATTTTAAATTATAATTTTTTTTTTAATGGGGAATATAAGCGAAAAAAAGCAAAATTGATAAAAAAAATGTGGCTACTCCACCCTACCCTAAAAAATGTTTTAAAATGAAATCAAATACAACAGAATAAAAGTGCTGAATTCTTCAAGAATCAGCAGGAATTCTCACAGACTTTTAATATTATTGCGGTGTATTATCAGATGATTTTAGTTTAGTGAACCCTACAGACCTTTTTCGATCGCTGAAGTCTTTTGCACATTCTTTAGTAAAATTCTATAATAAAAAGAAAGAAAAAAAACAGTGACATTAAAGAAACGGATAAATAAATAGATAAATATATAAACAAATAAATAAAGGGAAAAAACAACAAAAACGGAGGGTTATTTGTATTTGGGTGTGAAAATGAGTTTTCCTGATGCGATTCTGAATGCTACCCTGTATAGCTCTTGTGTGATTTTGTTCGCTTATAGAAATATAAAGGCATGTATGCATGTCTGTCTGTGTGACCATGAATCTGTTGTTTTTATCTGTCTGTATGTACATATATATGAAAAGCTTACTGTTAACAAAAGTCGGGATGCATAGCGTTCAGTTACTCAACAAATGAAAAATACATTAAATAAACAACGAAAGTTAAAGAAACGTACACGTAAGACAGACACAGACGGTTCTAATTCTGCATCAGTTATCAACCGAACGTTAATACTCAGTTTCATGCTCTTTAATGATAAGACTGAGAACTTCACTCATCGACGGCAACCGCGAAATTTGCGAAGAATTGTGGGTCTTCGAGCGAAAAAAAAAAACGACACAGAGTGGACGTAGGAAAGTAAACAAAAAGAATTTAAGACTGGCAAAAACGGAATAAACGTGGACGAAAAAAATCCAAAAAGACATGTATGATGGGTAACGTTTGGAAGGAATCCTGAATGGATGTAGAAAAACGGTTTTTTCAAATAAGATATGTAGCAATCTTCTCTACATCTCTACCCGCAGTTGTCACATTCGGTTAAAATGTCTTACGGTTAAGTTGGCTCTTATGAATTTCCCTGAAGAGAAGATTACATCTTTATCAACATCACTCATTTCTTTGGAAGGAACCATTTGTAATCTTCGAAACATATGTCGGAAATAAAAGAATTCATTTAACATATGCGTATTACTCCATTTATTAAATTTTATATTTATTCAAAATACCCCAAATTAACAGGGAGTTTCTACCTCATAAACAGGAGTTACAACACAGTCATTTTGTGATCTTTGCTACCCTGGTATCTATTAACCAATTTGTTTTATCGGAGTTAATTGTTAACTAAGAGAAAATAAATACATATAATCCAATATATATATATATATATATATATATATATATATATATATATATATATATATATATATATATATATATATATATATATATACATATATATATATATATATATATATATATATATATACATATATATATATATATACATATATATATATATATATATATATATATATATATATATATATATATAAATATATATATATATATATATATATATATATATATATATATATATATATATATATATATATATATATATATATATATATATATATATATATATATATATATATATATATATATAAAGGGTATAATGCTCTTAGCGTAGACTTTTTGGGGGACAACCAGTTCGAACCATCTCAAGTGTAACTGTCCGAAATGGTAGTGACTTCTGGTACTTGACTGATGAAAGAAACCCAAAAATGACCCGTCTTTTTTTGCCTGTCCTTCTAATTGTTATTTCTCTTGTCCGTCTTCGTGTCGTCTATCTGTCCGAACGTTTTAATGTCTTCTACTGCGTTTTGTTCCATTATATATGTATGTATATATATATATATATATATATATATATATATATATATGGCTAAGAGTGTACATAACATGTATATATTTTCTCGGTCGAGATCCACATCACGCATGAGGTCCACATAAAATTGTACTCTTAAAGTTTATGTACATTAAATCGTCTATTTTTCTACAATACTCAACAGATAACAATTTTTCTTATAGAATTCCTAATGATATTCAATTATAAAACTAAAATGGGATTTTTTATAACATCGAATGTCTATCAGGGTCCAGTAGAGTAAAACAGGGACCCAAAGAGTAAAAGGAATCCACAGGGGAAAATGGTTGACAACCACTGGTATATATGCAAATATATGCACACATTAATGTACACACACACACACACACATATATGCACATACATATATAGGCATGAACATATATATATATATGCACATATATACGTATATATGCATATAAACATACATTCATACATATTCATACACGTGTGTATGTTTGTGTATGAGTGTATATAGGTATATATGTGTATATACACAGGCATATCGAATGTATGTATTCATCAATAAATGTATACACACACGGACATCGCCAAGATAGATCGCTGACCACTACATTTATATATATATTTTTCCTTGTTTCTCTCCTTATTTCTTTCTGTGTTCCTTTCAGTTGAAGAGCGTAGGCTCGAAACGTCAAAGACTTTCTCTATTCCCGAGCGTTAAACTAATACATCCATTTGCTGTTTACACCACCTGTCTTCGTCTGTTGTTTTTTTCGTAAATTCTCCCGGTAGCAGCAATAGGCCTCAGTCAAAGAACCACGTATATACACACACAAACACACACACACACACACACACACACACACACATACATACACACACACACACACACACATATATATATATATATATATATATATATATATATATAT
>NC_142943.1:5626777-5629277 GCF_046866305.1 Octopus bimaculoides
GTATTGCATTAGCATGCAAAATGACTGGGTAATACGCAGATGCATCATGTATTCTTAACAAAATTCCTGCAATTAGTTCCATTTTCGTCAGTAGGAAGACAATTTAGATCTTGTCTAATGGAAAACTGTGGGCTGTTGGTATATGTAATATTAATTACTAATGAAATAGTATTAACAGTCGGTGATATAATATTAACCAGTAGAAAGTCCATTAGTACATCAGAATGACAGTGTATTTTTGTCGTTTAGCAATATGGTTTAATTTTGGCAGATGTGAAATTTCTCGACGACACAAATAATAAACTATGCGTTCCGAATGCTTCCTCGAAAATGATTTAGTTTATACCATTTGAAGCGATTCCATTCTCTCGGCGTTTCCAAGGTGAAATGGGAGTCGAAATTAGAGTTTTCCCTGAAATTAGAGTTTTCACCTGAATGAGTTCACATGTTGGGTAAACCTTGTCTTGAAATTATCATCTGTAAATCAGGTGTAGTGCATTACAAAACCATCTGGACTACTGCTTTGAGCGGAAGAGTCCTCTTAGTGAGTTCGTGGTTTAACTTAGGAAATTACAAGTGGGTGTTTGTGCGAATGTTGTGTGGTGTGTGTATTTTTTGCGTCAATTCAGAAATATTATGACTACTTTCATACCGCAATATCTCCAGATGAAGATTCTGTCTTGTATATGAACCCTGTCAGGGGCTACTGTGTCTTCTACAGTTGGTCGATGCTTTATTGATTTTGGAATATGAGTGGACGCTCATATTCAATCTGGAATCACAATCTGCATTTGGAAGGGACACCCACACTCTAGTGAGGACACACAACTTTGAACTTGGAGGGAAAGGTCCGAAGAAGAGGAAGAGAAAGAGAGAGAGAGAGAGAGAGAGAGAGAGAGAGAGAGAGAGAGAGAGAGAGAGAGAGAGGGTGAGTAAAAGAGAGTGAGAGAGAAAGAGAAGGACAGATAAAAGGTGGAGAAAAATAAGATAAAGAAAGGCGAGTAAGTCTAAAAGAGCTATTTATTCTGCCCTCTTAAATACTCACATGTGTTCAGGTATTCTGATACAGTAGAGAGCAACAAATGGAAGAGATACAGGTGTGTTAGAGTGGCTAGATGGCTTAGGAAAGGATGGCATGCAGCTTCCTAGTTGAGAGGAAAAAGACGTTGGAGTAAGGGTAGAAGATGAAGACGATTGGGTGCAGCAGGTCTATGAGTCAGCTGTGTGTTGCTGAATGAATGGTCACCTGATGAGGGTAGCCATACTTTTAGTGGTTGGTTGGCAGGTAGATGGACCATTTGTGTTATTTCACATCGATATACATCTGTCACCGAAAATATGTCACGCTGTTGACGGCACGTGTCGTTAAGTGGACACGAGTTAGTTGAAGATTGAATTCCTAGCGATGGACGTTCGGTTTCCAGATAATTCTACGAACTACTCACTGTTGCACGTGCACTACAAATAAACTCGTACACACACAGACGCTCACGAGCGCAAACACGCACGCACGCACGCACGCACACATATACACATACAAATAGAGATATAGAAAGCTTAATACGAAGATGCATACGTATTTACGAACCGCCATAAATACATACATACATACATACATACATTCAAACATTCATACGTAAACGCATACACACAACATACACAGATATACATATACATGCATGAAGACTCACATATTCATGGATACATGTGAGTGTGTACATACGTAAATCAATCTCTGTCTGTCTGTCTCTCTGTCTCTCTCTCTACATATATATATATATATATATGTATGTTTGTATGCATACATATAGATATATACCTATATACACACGTACACATGTATCCATATATAGACACATACATAAATATATACATACGCATATATGTATATATAAACATGCATATATATAAATATACATATACACACATACATATATATGTATATATATATATATGTGTGTGCGTGTGTGCGTGTATGTGTGTGCGTGGATATATATTTACTATCTCTCTTTCTCTCTCTATATATATATGTATATATATATATATATATATATATATATATATAGAGAGAGAGAGAGAGAGAGAGAGAGAGAGAGAGAGAAGGGGAAAGATATATATATATATATAATAGATATATATCCACGTACACACACACAAACATACACACATATTTGCATACAAATACACAGATACACTCATAAACAAATGTGCACAAACACATCTCTCACAATATTAAAGACACGAGAGTGTTTCATTTTGTTCCCTAAAATTTTCCCTAGTCACTCAGCCCCTGTACACCGTTGTATCGCTCCCACTGGACCAAATACAATGGAGGTGAGTGTATATATAATGCGCAATATTTGCTTTTCATCAACGTTTTGTTTTTGTACGACTCATTTCCACGCTTTATTGTTCTGCCTTTAAGCACACACACACACACACACACACGCACACACACACACACACACACACACACACACACACACATGTGTATATTCTT
>NC_142943.1:5636777-5639277 GCF_046866305.1 Octopus bimaculoides
ACATTATAGTAGGGTCAGTTGGACACCGACTGTGCGATAAAACAGCACCATGATGCAATTCACTCTGCCAAAAATTTGGAAACAACATGTACAGCTTGGCACTCGTGCCAGAAGCTCCACTACAAACATTTCAGAGTATTTGGGTATCAATTTGAGAACAGATTGTCCCCAAAACATGTACCGAGAGTGATAAATATCAAATACCCAGTCAAGACATTGTGTTTGGTGTCATCACTAGTGATGGCGACGTTATGCCTCCATTCATCTTCCCACATTGTCTCAGACTCAACACGGAGGCATACATCAAGTGCCTGGAGGAGGTAGTGCTGCTCTGGGTCAAGAGGGTCGATGCTGGAATACTCTTTCTCTAGCACCATGCCACACAAGCAGAAAAACTCTGTCATGGCTGTCAGACAATTTCTCCGACGTCATCACTTCTAACATCTGGCCACCAAAGTCCTCAGACTGCCACCCCCTTTATTATGTATAGGGCGCAGTTTCGCGAGAGACTAGCAGAACATCTTGTAACACCAAAGATGAATACAAGGCAAGGATTATCACAGCATTCACTAACTTATACAAAGAGACTGTCCAGAGGAGTTGCAGGAGATTCTGAAGTCGTCCGGAGGCCGCGGTTGAAGCCAATGGCGATTTTATTGAATAAATTTACTCCTTAGTATTTCAAGATATATGCGATTTTGGTAAATATAATCTGTTAAAATGAAGTCAGTGTTATTTTCCTTTTTGCGTAATTTCGACGACAATTATACACACCGCACCTTGTACATGTATGTATGGGTACACACACACACACACACACACACACACACACATATGCGTGTATGCATGTGTTTGAGTGGGAGTATGAGAGTGAGCGAGTGTGGTTTGTGCACGTAGGTTTACGAGTTAATGAGTGCGTCTATCTATCTATCTATCTATCTATCTATCTATCTATCTATCTATCTATCTATCTATCTATCTATCTATCTATCTATCTATCTATCTATCTATATATATATATATATATATATATATATATATATATATATATATATATATATATATATATATATATATGTGTGTGTGTGGATTGATGCGTGTATATATGACCGTCTCTATTTCTATTTCTATATGCGCGTATATGATTGCAAGAGCATGGGTGTGTATGAATATATATAAAAATTGTTATATCAAGGCCTTCATATGTATACGTGAACAAATGTGTGTGTGTGTATGTGTGCATGTGTAGGCATGAGTGGGTGTTTCATAGTACAACTGAATGTCGGTGTGTTCGTGTAAACATACCTGTTTGCATTAGTCAATGCATGTACGTGTGTTTGTGTGTGTGTGTGTGTTTGTGTGTGTGTGTGTGTTTGTGTGTGTGTTATTGCATATATGCAATTATGTGTGACATCGATGAATGAGAGTGGCAATTATCTATCTATCTATCTATCTATCTATCTATCTATCTATCTATCTATCTACCTTTATACATATATATATATATATATATATATATATATATATATGTATATATATATATATATATAAAACACATATACATATATACACATACATATATAAATATATACATACATACATATATACAATATATACAAATACATTTATGTATATATATGTACATATAATATACATACACATTTTTATATGTATATATATATATACATACATGTATACATACATATATATATATATACATATATAAACATATATATACACATATATATACATATATGTATATATGTACGTAGATATATTTTTTCATATGGATATATATATTAATACGTAAAAACACACACTGAAAGATTGAGTGAAAGAATGAATGAGTGAATAAGAGAGAGGAAAGTGAGGGAGAGAGGTTTGTAAGAGAGTGTGTGTGTGTGTGTGAGAGAGAGAGAGAGAGAGATTGAAAGAGAGAGAAATAAAGTGAGGGAGAGATGACAGTTGTTGTTTCGGCACCATATGCATGTGAAGATAACATCCACTACACACAGGCACACACACACACACACAAACATGGGCACACACACACACACACAAACATGGGCACACACACAAACATGGGCACACACACACACAGGCACACACATGCACACAGGCACATATACGCACACTTATACACATATACGCACATACGCACGCACACACGCATATGCAGTAGCGACGGATCCACCGTCACTATCGACGAGGAGCATGTATTTTGTTGATTTAATATAAACGGCCGAGTCTTCTACCGACACGTGTTCTGGTAACAGTAACTGGGGAAGTTGAATCAACATGGCACGATGCGTTCGTAACAGCTTTTCACTTACGCACACTCTCTCATACACACTTGCACACACACACACACACACACACACACACACACACACACACACACACACACACACACACACACATATATAGAAAGAGACACAAGAGCACATGCACATAGATGTACATACGCACACACACACATATAGTCTTTTATTCTTTTACT
>NC_142943.1:5644277-5646777 GCF_046866305.1 Octopus bimaculoides
TATATTACATATTATATATATATATTTTTATATATACATATTCTTTATATCTGCTTTGTTTTTTCTCTCTCTTTCTCTCTCTCTCTCTCTCTCTCTCTCTCTCTCCCTCCCGATTGCATTTCACAGTTATACAAGTTATACATGCTAGTCAAAAAAACTAATTTATATATTTCTAAAAAAAAAAGGAAAAAAAAAATTATACACGCAGAAAGTTTTTTTCTCTATTTATGTTATATTGTGCATGCAGCATGCATATATATATATATACAAACATGCATACATTTGCGTATGTATATATATATATATATATATATATATATACATATGCATATATACTTGCATGCATACATACATACATATATGTATGTATATATATATATATATATATATATATATATATATATATATATTGCACGTGTATTTGTATAAGAAATTTGGCGTATAAAATGTGGGGTCGGGGTGGGGGTGGGAAAGAAGAGGGAAAGAAAGACGCTTAGCATGTAATTACGTAATCATACCGAGACATACTGACACACATACGTGCATGTCACACACGCGTACACACACGCGCGCACCTGCACATGTATGCATTATATGATTTACTTTCATATATATGTATATATATGCATACACATACACACATGCAGACACACACTCACACACATACACACACACATACATATTTCTGTACATACACATGTCTATTCGATTGGCTCTTGCAACTTGCAACTCAGTATTATATTTTTGCTTCTACAGCAAAACGGCTTGTGTATATATATGTGTGTATGTGTGTGTGTGTGTGTGCGTGTGTGGTCAGTGTGTGAGTTTGTGCGTGTGCGCTCGATTGTGTGAGAGAGAAAAAGTGAAAGAGATCCAGTCAGAGAGAATGAGAGGGATGAAAAAAATCGAAACTGAGAAAAAAGGAAAATAGAAATACTAAGCAAAACCGTATACAAGTTTCATATATATATATATATATATATATATATATATATATATATATATATATATATATGTATGTATGTATATACAAACGCACATAATGTTTGATCTGGAGCGGGGGTCAGTGGTTATAAAGAAGGTTTTCAGTCGATTTTTCACCCTATATTACGTATGTTACTCGTATTTTTTTTTACATTTCTCCCTTGGAGATATCTTACATCGAATTTGAACCATTCACCAACTGGTACAAAATTAGCTTTCAAATATCGTTGATTAATTCTATGTATAATTGAAGTATATTTCTAGTATTGTTCTAAAACCATTTTTAAAGAATACCACCGTAATTTCTCGCCTCCTTGCTCTTCTAAATATTCGGTTCCAAGACGTGTAGCCCAGAACCCTCTGCATTCAGCTTAGGTTTCATCTAGTCCTTCACATGCCTACTGGCTCCACAACCACCTTGCGCCGCCTTCACTATGCAAACAGGCGTTTCTGTTCTACGATGTGGTAGCTTCAATGTGGTTGCTTGTGCTTCGAGGAATAGTAGCTAAAACTACCCTCAAATCGCGCCGTGTCGTCATAGCTGAGTGGAGGATGGGCGTTTCGTAATCTAGTTCCAGTCCTAGATAAGTCAGCGAAAAATTCGGGTGGATGGTCATCGGTGAATTGACTTTGAACAATAGGCTTGCTGGATCTAAGACGATCCAGGGGTTAAAGAACAACAACAACAACAACAACAGCAACAACAGGAATACCACCACCACCGCCACAAAAACAAACACATACCCCATACTCCAACACTTGCATAATGTGATCGGTTCTGCTCCACCCTGGGTACCCGGTTTAAATGATTGTCATAGAATGATTCCGTTACTTCGCGTTCGAATCCCAGCTGGAATTGATTCGGGTCTTCACTCTTCCTGTGTCGTATAGATACCAGTAATACACCGCGTCATCTAATTTAATTAATCAAAAGAAAAAATAATTACGCTTAGTTATTTGTGCTACTCGGTTCCAATTCACACATAGAATTATTTGCCTTCATTCACACCAGTTGACATCATAAGGAGAGGCATGACTACCACCGCTTCATATTAAGGTTATCCACACACACGTACATATATATTTGAATATGTATATTTGTTTATGTATACACACACTTGTATGCAGTGGGTGGGTCGTCATCGGTGTTTGACAATTAGGGGACAATTTAGAGCCCTACATGTGACAAGGAGTGATGTTTAAGGGTGTGTGTGTGTGTGTGTGTGAGAAACAACTGTTGACCAGTTGGCGACCACTCGGTGACCGCTGTCCGGATTAGTGCATAACGTGGAGATCAGTGGACAATAGTGTACAGTGGTGGACAGTTGGTCGTCTATCAGGGGAGCAGGCGGTGTTGCGTTCCAACCGTGACCATTTCATCTCCCCACCCCTATCAAGCACCATCTTATTCAACGTGTCTATTTTCTAAGTTAGTTAGGTTTGACTTGAGGGAAATTTGGTGGCTTTTTCTAACAGGTCTGACCATAACAATGCAGCTTTTGTGTGAAATGGTGTT
>NC_142943.1:5661777-5676777 GCF_046866305.1 Octopus bimaculoides
CAACACCACCGCCATCAGCGCCAGACTACTATGAACAACAACAGTAATACTACTACCTTACCGTACAAAAACACAGACTACAACAAAAATCGGTGGGTGGAGTGGTAGCAAGCGTAACCCCTAAAGTTTTTGATGGGCAATGAACACTGACCTGTAAAATTAAGTTTGCACCCCTTAAGGAAATTTTGTTTCTGCACTTATTTGAACATTCCCTTTCTTTCATAATCGCTCTCTTTCTTTCTCGTTTTCTTTCGTTCTTCATTCTTTATTTATTTATCTCGAGAGGGTCATTATGTCAATAATAGACACACGCGCTGGTAATATTTCACTATTTTATTATTATTATTATTCATTTGTAGTAAGGCGACGAGCTGGCGGGATCGTTAGCACGTAGGATAAAATGCTTAGCAGTATTTCGCCCGTCGCTACGTTCTGAGTTCAAATTCCGCCGAGGTCGACTTTGCCTTTCTTCCTTTCGGGGGTCGATAAATTAAGTACCAGTGAAACACTTTAATCGACACATCACCTCCCTCAAAATGGCTGCCCTTGTGGCAAACTTTGAAATTATTATTATTATTTACTTTTAATCTGCATGTTTGTTACAACCACTTGCCGAGACACACCCAGCGTCCTAGGGTGAGTGAAGGATAAGTGATGTTACAGCATGACTGAGAGCCTGGGGAGGGGAAGTGGTAGGGACAGTAACAAAATGTTCTCATGTAATACAAAGCATACATTTAAATTGATAGAGATTTTCTTCTTTTTCTTCTTCTTCTTCTTCTTCTTCTTCTTCTTCTTCTTCTTCTTCTTCTTCTTCTTCCTCTTCTTCTTCTTCTTCTTCTTCTTCTTCTTCTTCTTCTTCTTCTTCTTCTTCTTCTTATTATTATTATTATTATTATTATTATTATTATTATTATTATTATTATTATTATTATTATTATTATTATTATTATTATTATTATTATTATTATTATTATTATTATTATTATTATTATTATTATTATTATTATTATTATTATTATTATTATTATTATTATTATTATTATTATTATTATTATTATTATTATTATTATTATTATTATTATTATTATTATTATTATTATTATTATTATTATTCAATTCGTCAACGTTTAACCAATTGACTAATCCATTGTTTGGTCAATCATTCAGTCAATCAATTAATTAGTCAAAGTTCTTTCGTCGCCATTCGTGACTGGCTGTTGTAACAATCATTCTTTCAGCTGACCTCCCATTAATCGAATTCCCCCGACCAAGGTCAGCAGTTAGACTGTGTCCTAAGCCGGCAATGGTTTCATATTCCAGCCCCAACTCATTTCATCAGTACTGACTGCCAATCTCACAGCAGATGAGAAGTTTGTCTTAATCACATGACCAGTTCAGCAATATTTATAAAGGTTCAGGGGCTTCATCAATACAATTTAATTCACTGTTTGTCTGTCAGTCTGTCTGTTTGTCAATCTGTCTGTATGTTTCTATTTCTGTCTCTCTTTCTTTCTATTTTGTTCTCTCTCTCTCTCACTCTGTACATTCGACGAAGAAGCTATAACATAATACATAAACTCTGATCTATGAGTGCATTGCAGGTTATTGCCGAAACAGCTGTACGCTAATGAAATTCATCACATAATTTCTTGTCCCCTTGTCCTTAATATAATCTCTTATCACACTCTGTACTCAACTAATTCCTTTCTCTGAAACATGTGTGTATTGAGTTCTAACACTAGTTTATTAGCACTGCTATGCCAAAGCAACACACACAGCCACACACGGATATATGGGAGAAAAGGTTGATGTTGATGAGGGTGGGCAGTCTAACGAATGCGAGCAAGCCGAAGCTTTGAAGTTATTGCCCGTTTTTTCCTTGTAGAAAATTTGATATGTACTCCATTGTGTAAAGTAGCTTAATCTTAAATTCTTTATATATATATATATATATATATATATATATATATATATATATATATATATATATATATATATATATATATATATATATATATATATGGGGGGGGGGGATCGAAACCGCGATCCCCTTACTGCGAATCTGCTGCCCTAACCACTGGGCCATTGCGCCTCCTCATACGTATAATATACAGAGGCAATCTATCTTTACGCGTAACAACTCATATATGCTTATGTGTGTGTGTGTGTCTGCATGAATTGCATATTGCATACTCTCCCGTACACATACAAACACTCACCAGGTCTTATATCTATGCATCGCATTATGATATGCACTTTACACGTCTTCTTATAGTACTCACACACATACACAAATAAGAAACAGGAACAAAAGAGGTAAAGAGAGAGAAAGAAAGAAAGAGAGAGAGAGAGAGAGAGAGAGAGAGAGAGAGAGAGAGAGAGAGAGAGAGAGAGAGAGAGAGAGAGAGAGGCATATTTCAGGGTATAGACATGTGCAGAGAGTAACTGTTGTTCCCCGTCTTCGAGTTCAGAAGTCGATGCTTCATCTGGCAGTGAAGCTGCTCAGTAGGTGTTGCGACCCCTTTAGTGAAAGCACATGAATTAGTGGGTAGGATTTGGGGCTCACAATCGTAAGGACGCGAGTTCGATCCGCAGCGGCGCATTGTGTCCTTGATCAAGACACTTTTTTTTAACGTTACTCCAGTCCACTCAGCTGGCAAAAACGAGTCGTACCTGTAATTCAAAGGGCCAGCCTTGTCACATTGTGTCACGCTGAATCTCCCCGAGAACTATGCAAAGGGTACACGTGTCTGTGGAGTGCTCAGCCACTTGCACGGTAATTTCACGAGCATGCTGTTCTCTTGATCGGATCAACTAGGACCGAAGGCGTGCCAATTTCGGCCACGTCCATCACAGCACCCGACTGTCTGGGACCACCCATCAATGAGGACCACGAAACTTCTGCGCATTCCTCAACTCATATAAGACCTACATAATATTTAAACCCTCTAGGTTTCCTTCTCTTAAACATTCCCCTCTCTTTCCCCGAATCCCCTCTGGATCCTTATAATTTCGGGCAACTCCTTATATATATGCCCTGTATATATCTATGTTATTATTCAGTTTTTTTTTCATGATTTCTTGCCAATGGAGAAAGTGTCAATTTTTAACCTAGATCGAAGGCTCCTTCATTAAAATTTCCACAACATCAGCAGGATATTTCTGCATGTTTGTGCATATGTGTGCAGTATTTGTAGTCAGTGCATGTGCAGATTTGTATGTTTTGTTTTACGTATGAATTCTCAAGCATACAGCTGCAAGTCTAGACGTGCGCGTGTATACTTAAACTCTAGACTTCTGCAAAGTTTTGTAAATTTTTACAGTCTCATTGATGGCTCGAATCTCTAATCTTTCAATTAGCCTTCTCCTTTCTAGTTTTGAGAAGCTTAATTTCTCAAAACTGGTGCTTAGTCAGTGTTACATATCGCAGTGCACCAATAATTGCAGAAACTTGAATTTGTAAACCTGAACTTGTTATCTGGATACAGTAACTGTAAATTGCTCAATGATTTCACATAGGTGTTTTCGTTTTCTCTGATCTGTAGCTTCAGGTTAACAGACGCTGGGCAGCTGATTTACACTAATGTATATAGCTTCTCTCTACTGTCTGTCTGTCTGTCATTCTTTCTGTCTTCCTGTCTATATGCATATATGTGTGTGTGTGTGTTTGTGTGTATGCACGTGTATATCATGATAGATCGCTGACCACTACATTTATATATATTTTTCTCCTTGTTTCTCTCCTTATTTCTTTCTGTGTTCCTTTCAGTTGAAGAGCGTAGGCTCGAAACGTCAAAGACTTTCTCTATTCTCGAGCGTTAAACTAATACATCCATTTGTTGTTTACATCACCTGTCTTCGTCTGTTGTTTTTTTTCGAAAATTCTCCCATATATATATATATATATATATATATATATATATATATATATATATATATATATATATATATATATATATATATATATATATATATATATATATATATGTATGTATGTATGTACATATGCATGCATAATAATACTCTCACACATATAAAGATGAACATACACTCTTCTTCTGGAGGTTAAAAAATATAGTACGAACAAAATAATCGGGTCTGTGTATTAGTCACCCTGTCTGTCCGACTGACTGTTTGTCTGTCTGTCTGTCTCACCCTTTGTCTCTCTCCATCTCTTTATCTCACTCTAAATGTGTGTGTGTGTGTGTATATATGAGGCTTGTGGTTTCGATACGCAGGCCTGCGATGCTTTGTATTCTTCAGCAAAATACTCCATTTGGCGTTGCTCCAGTCCGTCCTCTCGGCTGTGAACAAGTAATCCTACGACAGACTGGCATTCTCTTAGAGGCCGAGTAACTGGTTCTATGAACCCTGGTAGAGTAAGGATATAGCTGTCGTGAGTGTGTGTGTGTATGTGTGTGTGTGTGCGTGTAACTTCACATATATGTATCTGTATGTCAGCTCCTTTAGCTTTGAGACCCCCACTTCCAACCCGGAAACCCCAAAAGTTGTTTTGTTTCGCCTTGTAAAACTTATCTCGCAGACCCTGTAAATGACACAGACGTACGTGTGCATGCGTCTACGTAAATGCATATGTGTGTATGTATGTATGTATATATATATATATATATATATATATATATATATATATATATATATATATATATATATATATATATATATATATATATATATATATATATATATACATACATATGTATACACACACAGACACAGATATATATGTGTGTTTGTATACATGTCGGCGTGTATGTGTTTGCGACAGTATATGTAAACATATACATATATAGCATATATATATTCATATACATCTACATCTATCTGTCTACCTGTCTGTCTGTCTGTTTGTCCGTGCGCGTGCGTGTGTGTGCGTGTCTGTGTGCGTGTGTGTGCGTGTATAATTACTGTTCCTGTTCTTTATTTTCTGAATTCAAGTCCCTTGTTTGGTATTTATTTCGCTCGAATTACACAGACACTCCCTTGCTACTCTAGGTTTTATAAATATACTGAAACAATGAATAGCTCTCCTTTGGGACGCTATAAGTAACGACGCTATTGTTCACGATAGCCCATATGCAATTAACTAAATAAGTCATACAGCCGTTGAGTTAAACAAAAGTGATAATTGCGTCTCCAAGACTGAAAAGAGTAAAAAAGATGAAATCTTAGACACTTAATCCAAGGCGATTATTGCAGTGGATTGGATGCTAATCTGTTGCAGACAAAATTACTAAATGATGTAGAAACCTACATTCCATGTTACTGAAAGAACTGGAATCAGGTTACTTCGCTAAATCTATGACAATACCAGCGGATTCATTCAGCTAATCATACAGATTTTCCTAAAACTTTTGCTATCAAGAACCACCTTTTAATTAAACCAATTTCTCCGTGGACCCCAGACTTTTAAAATGATCGTCGACTTTATTAGCTAACAAGCTCGTTTTTTCCAATCGAATCTTTCAAGTGAAAGTTATAATTAATTAAATAATTATGTATAACTGAGTCTCGTATAATGCAGTATGGCAGACGCTGCATCGTGGACGCCGAACCCTGATTTTGGAAATGTAATTCCGAAGAAAGGATATTTTATATTTATCAAAACCCTATGTACATGAACAGGGCAACTCTCAGCGGCTGTTATCAGACAAAGTCTGCAGGCAAACCAGCGGATTACTAATGCGAAATCATCCGACAATGGCCACCTACTGGGTGGCTTACTACCGGGTATTTTTTATTGTAGTGCACAACACTATGTTTTCGCTTTAACTGTCCTACAATCATTCAAACTATATCGTGATCATACCATTCCCACAATGGTGACCACCTACCCGCTACCGGTACCCGAGCACAAAACCACAGTGACAACTTCTCAACTAGCTTCGTGAAAGATACATGGTAATATTCAATGGTGCGTTTGCCAAACCGCAAATATCGTAATTATATGCTTTAAACTACAGCCTTTAATGTTTTGTACACAACTCACCGACCTTTAAAACTACCTTTGTAAACTAACAGGAATTTGTGGACATTAGGCTGGCAATTGCTGATCTAATATAAAAAAACAAAAAAATAAATTGTTCCAAGTGACATTCATTTAATTGTGTTTAGCTTCAGTAGATCGATGTCATGCAGAAGTATTACCTCCAAGAGCTTTTCGTGGAACAGTCCATTTGCAACGAATCCAGTCTTTATCGATATCTTTTTATCGCCCAGCTCATTTACAGGTAATAAACAACACAATGTTTTATCGTTGTTGGTGTTGTTTATATAACGTTGCCTCTGGAATAATGTCATTCACAGACACCGCACGGGACCCAGAGTAAATGAAACCGTTCAACTCTTTAGTAGCTCATCTAAGAGAAGGTGACTCTATGTAAATCCCTTAGCCTTATAACGCCTGGGTTTGCGTCAACTGTTGCAAAAGAGCCAATACAAGCCGGAAGGATGAGAAAGTGGGACTGGCTCTGTACAAACTATGCCCATGATAATTATAAACTCCCGCTACCTTGTAGAATAATTTATTAAGCGTTAAGACAAGAAACTCTAGAGGAGAGACCCAAAAGGATACGTGTACAGTTACACTTGAACAATATCTGGCGCCCTCTGCAGCCCTCATAGATGTTGCCAACAAATTGACTTTCATTTCCTTCACGGTGTATTCATTCCTGAGAGGAGGCGTGGTAAGAGTACTTGGGGTTAAAAACTTCCTTATGGAAACTTCCTAGACTCAGAAGAGATGGTTAAGTTAGTGCCTCTGAAATACAGTCGATCAACAAGGAAAAAATGCCAACCAATTCTGTAACGTATATGCGCGCGCTCACGCACACATACTTTATGTCTACGAAATTCTTCCGCAACATATAGCTTGAACCCTAAATCACTGACTTGCGAAGGGATCTCATGGCATTGCGGGCACCTACATAACTCTTTGTCTTCCTCCCTCTCGGCATCTATCTATCTATCTATCTATCTATCTATCTATCTATCTATCTATCTATCTATCTATCTATCTATCCCGTTCTTTATCTGTATAAATGTATGTGTATGCACATATATATAATACTATATATATATATATATATATATGAAATACAATATATGTATATATATATATATATATATATATATATATATATATATATATATATATATGTAAGTGTCATCATCATTATTATTATTATTATATGAAGGCTGTGAGCTGGCAGAATCTTTAGCACGCTGGCCAAAATGCTTAGCAGTAGTTCGCCCGTCGATACGTTCCTAGTACAAATTCCACCGTGGTCGACTTTGCTCTCATCCATTCGGGGGTCGATAAATTAAGTACCAGTGAAACACTGAGGTCGATGTAATCGACTAGTCCCCTCCCTACAAAATATCAAGCATTGTGCCTTCAGTAGAAAGGATCATTATTATTATTATTATTATTATTATTATTAAAGGTGGGGACAAAGTTGCGAGCTGGCAGAGTCGATAGTATGCCGGATTCAATGCTTCGCGGTATTTCGTCTGTCTCTACGTTCTGAGTTCAAATGTCGCCGACGTCGACTTTGCCTCTCAATTACACGAGGAATAGATGAAATAACTACCAGTTGAATACTGAGGTTGATGTAGCCGACTATCCCCCAGCCACCCCAGTTTCAGGCCTTGTGGCTTAACGTAGAAAGAATTATGATTGTTATTGTTGCGAAAAACGAGTAGAGAAAATATGCCCAAACATCTGAGACTATTTGGATCCAAAATAAACCTAAAAAAAGCCCTAACAAACAACAAACAATAAAATAATAATATCACTGAATCCAGGATCCTGAAATCGCTCGGCGTTTATCATACCACGTGATATAACACATGACATAATATTTGTCAAACTATTACACATAGAGTCAGGCCGTATACTGCAGTGATTTCCTTCTCAATTGAACGAAAAACCGCCATATTTGAATCTACAAGCAGCAGCCAGGAACTCTTGCTGATCAACCAGGGAGACACGTGTTAATTCTACAATCGTTGGGAAAATCATTATTTGTGAAAGTTGAACCAACTGTTTGATTGCCAGTCATAAGGAGATGCTTCTATCTATCTATCTATCTATCTATCTATCTATCTATCTATCTATCTATCTATCTATCTATCTATTTATGCATGCATATATATATATATATATATATATATATATATATATATATATATATATGTATGTATGTATATATGTAATATATATATATAAGCGAAGAAGTGGCTGTGTGGTAAGGATTTTGCTTCCCAACCACATGGTTCCAGGTTCAGTCCCACTGCTTGGCACCTTGGCCAAGTGTCTTCTACTTAAACCTCGGGCCGGCCAAAAGCTTGTGAGTAGATTTGGGAGACGGAAACTGAAAGAAGCCCATCGTATATATATATATATATATATATATATATATATATATATATATACATCTATACATAGAAACACACACGCACACACATATATGTACGCACACATATATATACGCACACATATATATACACAGACAGATACACACACACATATCATGGAGCTTAAAACTTTATTGAATTGAAATTACGTATGAGAAATACACTGTATATACATACGATCATACATACACACACATGCATACATACACATGCATATATATATATGATATACACATATATATACACATACACACATATTTGTATATGTATGCATACATTCCCATATATGTCCGTATATGTACTTAATAACACTCAGTAGATCGTCATTTTGTAATTAAATAACTTGCGTGCAGTTTTAATTAATCTGCTAATTAACTGTTTCCATCATTAGGTCTTAATGAACCCTCTTCTGATTGTGATCCCTTGAAAACATACTTCCTGTATGCACACATGGCGTCCATGTAATCCACCATCACTGCTTATAACACACACACACACACACACACACACACATACACACACACACACACACACACACACACACACACACACACTCCCTCTTTTGCTCTAGCTCTGTGACTCTCTTTGAGCCTGTCTCTCGTTCTCTTCTTTCTCTTTCACCCTTTTGACGTGAACAAAAGTGAAATTTAATGGTGGACATGCATAGACGTTTATACACACGCACAAACATTGGCTGAGAGACACAGATACAAATAGGCACATTGTACATAGACATATACACAAACGCATGCGCATATACGAACGCACACAACCATATGCATACACATACACATATACGTATGTATGTATGTATGTATGTATGTATGTATGTGTAAACAGAGACATTCGCAATAACACACAAATACACACGCAGACACACACACATACATTTCGGAATGTATTATATAAATTTCAGTATCTGCAACTAAGCGACTGTAGTAGCAGCTGAAGTGTGAACACTACACATTTCTTCTATCTGTCTTGACTATCTATCTATCTATCTATCTATATATCTATCTATCTATCTATCTATCTATCTATCTATCTATCTATCTGTCTGTCTGTCTGTCTATCGGGCTGCTCTCCAGGTGTACGAGCTAACACGTCACTCCTCAATTTCCCGGACCCCACACTAATAAAAAAAATCTGAAGACTCCTGCTTTCACCATATCGTCTGTTCACCCTATTCAAATCTATTAATGCTTGAGTGTTCAAAAACTTTGTTGAATACCATTATTTTCCATTGGAAGCTTGCCTTTTCGTTACTGTATTTCTTACTAAAATATCCCACCACCACCACCATCCACCCACTCTATGTTGCAATTAAATTCTGCTAGGCTGGAATAAAAGTCCTGTCGAAATTAAAGATGGGAAATAAAAAAAGTCCGACCCATCTTTGGTCTTAATTGATATGTTCAATCAAGGTATTATTTTTATTTCCCCTCACTATCGATAACATCTATTTGACAAATTGTTGATTCTACGGGCTTAAAATTGTGTCGGTTCGAAGTAAAAAAAAAAAGTCAGTATTCCTTTTAAAGTCTTCACAATTAATAACCTACATTCTTTCTAAATGAAGCTGCAATAATCTGAAAAGATAGTCGTCTGCTGAAGCAAAGTCTAGAGCGTAAGGAGGTCAGAGCACAACTTTCGCATTTAGTGCTAGAACCTTTTCCTGGGTCAATATGCGTCTTACATTATCGAGTGAGAGCAACACAATTTTACAAAAGACCGATGATGCGCACTTTTTCTGCACTTTTTGTGCCATGCTTCTAAGAGACGACAATACTTCTCTACATTAACTGCTTCGTTTTGGTCTAGCACTTCCTGACAGATGACACCTTTCACATCCCAGCAAACGTAGAGCATAACTTTTTTTTATGTATAGTCATGCTTTGGGCGGTGTGGATTCTCCTTCTTTATTGCGAGTTAACCGTTCTAGTTTCGGTTGGGTATGATTTTAGAAAATCCGCTTCACATCTTTTACGATGATTTGTATCCAGAATAAGTTCAATGACAAACAGGGGGCAGTTTTTTTCAAGAAATTGAGAAGCAGTCAGATGATGAATGATCCATTGACAAAGTTGAGACTCCTCATAGCTCACGAAAATGCTTTATGATCGAAGTGTGACTTGAATTGAATTGATCTGTTGTTTCCTGTGCCCTTTGCTATGGATTTTTCTCGACTACGGTTTTCAGATATCTTCATATTGTGAGAACTTGGTCGACAGAAAAATTTTCAGCGAGAAACTGTTCAAACCATCGTCGGCATCGCTGGATACTTAAAGCTTCGTTTCCATAGACAAAACGAGTATTTCTTGGCGCTTCCATTACTGAAGTGTCCTTTTGAATTCATTCAGAAAGCTGTTTCATTTATAGGTTTGATCTGAATTCATTTTAAACGGGTAAAATCAATACGAATTGAACCACAACACTATAAAGTAATCTGCGTTAGAGAAAAAGAAAAGAACTGTTAGGAGGTAAAAATTAATGCTTATTTTATCGCAAGTATTGATAAAGTACCCTCAAATTAATAAAATGTGACAGGGCTTTTTTTTCCAACCTAATAAAATAAACATATGTTTAACCGGGTTTCATAAAACAGCTATAACTAATTTATAAGTATTTATTGATATACTAAAGTGCTGTTTCGCACACAACTTCAGAGAAGGACAATGAATACATCTGTTACAGAATTTCGCTCTTAAATCTTCTCTTATTACAAGTGGGTACATATAGAATATTAATGTAAAGCTAATATTATTTAAATATCGCCATATAAAATTAAATATAAATTGTATCATTTTATATTATTCCATATATCTTATTAAATTACCATTATTATATTTATGGCAATGGTGCTCTAAATTAGTCTAGTTTTTCCTTCATTTTATTTTTACGTTTTATAAAGTGATTCGATCCCGTCGTTATTATATGGAACATCTGGACTGGAATAATGAAATGTAGATAGTCAATAGCTTTATATCCCTTTCTACTCTAGGTACAAGGCCAGAAATTTTGGGGGAGGGGGCCAGTCAATTAGATCGACTCCAGTACGCAACTGGTACTTAATTTATCGACCCCGAAAAGATGAGAGGTAAAGTTGACATCGGTGGAATTTGAACTCAGAACATAAAGATAGACAAAACACCGCAAAGCTTTTCGTCCGGCGTGCTAACATTTCTGCCAGCTCGCTGCCTTAGATTTATATCATAAATATACCTGATAGGATCTTCCTTCTGAAAATTCTAGAAGAGAAATATTTCATACGGTTTCACCGTTCTTGTACTGGAAGTCAATTTTTTACGACTGTAATCAAATATCGATTACACATTAGAGAGTTTAAATATCTGGTTCAAAGTCCGTCATGTTATTCCTTGTAACTTACGAGAAACTGTGCGGCTATGCCTATTTTATGACTCCATTATGTCAGGGTAAAAGTTATCTGAAAGTGTTAAGATTTTGAAGGATTTAACAATAAAAGAGCGTTTGAGTTTATTAAACAAATCTTGTGCAGCAAGTTAACCATTTTATGAAATCCTGTGATACATTTCCTCAACCAAAATTCTAATCTTTCAATTAAAAAAAAAACATTGCAATGTAATTCAAAGTTTGTTAGAAGTATCTTATCCCGATGATCACTGCCTTCAATGGAACCAGTACAGGCAGCAATATTTGGTATAAATCCGATCAATAACGGGTTAGTTGACATGTCTGGTGAAGAACTGTATCTTAAGTTTCAAACTAATATAAAGAGAGCACATTTGAAATGCACTGTAACCTTAGCAAACACGGTTAACTCACGGAAACTATTTTGTAAAAGACGATTTGAATTCATCTTATGAAGCATAAAAGTATTTCAGCCGCCCCTTGGCTCTAAACCAAACACTGCGACTGCTGCCATAAAATGCGCACTGATTTTCTGCGATATTCCTTGCCTTTGTGGTTAAAGGTGTTCATTTCTATCTATCTATCTATCTATCTATCTATCTATCTATCTATCTATCTATCTATCTATCTATCTATCTATCTGTCTGTCTGTCTGTCGATCTATCTATCTGTCTATCTGTTTGTCTGTCTGCCTATCTATCTGCCTGTCTGTTTGTCTATCTATATATCTGTCTGTCTGTCTGTGTATCTGTCTGTCTATCTGTCTATCTGTTTGTCTGTCTATCTATCTGTCAGTCTTTCTGTCTTTCTGTCCATGTCTTTACATTGATAATGCGTGATTGTTCTTCATTGGGATTCTAATTTCGTTAAGGGTAATATTAATTCAGGCGTTTCTAGTTTACAGACATTTTGTTGCATATATATATGATATTATACTGTGCAATATTATACTATATTACATTTTATTATATCTACACGGATATACGTATTTATATTCTTTCTCCTTTTTCTTTTCTTTTCCGGTACTGTCTGACGGTGACCCAGATCCAAAGAAAAAGAGGAGGGGTGAATCTCGTTACTTTACTCAATGGAGTCGACACAGCATCTGACAGATGAGTATATCACAGACTTTGATCTGGAACAACTGGAGATGGTACCAGTAATTAAAATGGAGTCCGACAAGGATCGTTTCTCAAGCACATGCTGTAGTAATATATCGGAGTGTTCCCAATCGGCACCGACCAGTCCCGATGATGGAGAGTCGAGCATGTCATCAGCGTCTCCGGACGTGACCAGCTTGCAGCCACCCGTTAAAAACTTCATGGAGGAAATCTACTGGTTCACAAACACACACAGCAATCACGACATATCTCAGAACGGAGTGTTAGATTTGTTTCTAAGCAACTCCTCACCAAACCCGAATTTGGGAAGCAGCAGAAGCCAGTCAAGGAAAAACAGCACTTCGTCCATATCTTCATCAACGTCCGCATCATCATCATCAGTGTGTATAAAAAGGAGCTTCAAAGCGCGTTCGTCGCCCGATCTCGCCAAATGTGAGCTCAATGATGACGAACTGGTATCGCTGCCGGTACGTGACCTCAATAAGCGGCTACACGGGTTTCCGAAAGACGAAGTGAGTCGTTTGAAACAGAAACGTAGGACGCTGAAAAATAGGGGTTACGCCCAAAATTGTCGTTCAAAACGCATGCAACAGCGAAACGAGTTGGAGCGGACGAACAAATCTTTGCAGCAACAGTTGTCAGTTATACAACGCCAAATTGGACTGGTTACACGTGAGAGAGACTATTATAAAGACTGCTACGAGCGGCTACAAAGAAAAAGAGATAGTTCGTTATCCAGTTCACCAAGCCCACTAACTGAATAGATAAATAAAACAAATTAATAAATAAATAAATATATTATATTATATATATATGAAGGAATTATTGATGAGAAAAAGACGGAGAGTAATTGACAGCAATTATATATTAAAAAGAAAAAAAATTTAGATAAATGATGAATAATGTTATGGATAATAATAATAATAATATTTCTGAGAGAATTGAGTTAGCAAAAATAAAAAAAAAAACAATATAAAAAAAAAGATACAACATCAGCAACAAAGACAAATCGTAAACTAATAAAGAAATTATTATCATTGTTATTGCAATCATAAATGATGATTAATGCAGAAAGCATCTCATTTTTAAAGACATGGATTACACGGGGAGCCGCAGTAGCACCGGCGGCAGCAGAAGCAGCATCAGCAGCAGCATCAGCAGCAGCATCGACTACAGGTGAAGCAGTAACGGCCAGAGCAGCAGCAGTGTGAAACGTCTTAGGATGGAATATAAAACATGAAAGACAAAAGTTTATTACACTCACCATTGTTCGTGGATATCATCATCAGTTGCAGAATGTAATAGCTTTGTACATATATATATATATATATATATATATATATATATATATATATATATATATACATACATATATATGTGTGTATATATATGTATATATGCGTACATTTACGTACGTATATGTATACACTTGTACATATATATATATATGTATATATATATATATATATATATTTATATGTGCATATCTATATGTATAAATATATATGCATATATATGTGTACGTATACATATGTGTACGTATGCATATGTTTATACATACATAAGTACATATATATGTATATACATATATATATATATATATACATATATTGCAAAGCCTACACGCATGCAACATACGTACATTCTCAGACGAAAAACACGAGGAGTACGGACATACAACTTAAGCAAGCATATATACATGAACACAAGGGCGCTTCTATACATAGGTGAAAAAAAGGTAAAAATATACATATTGTATATATATTTTATGTGTATAGACAATCATATTTACACCTTCGACTCTGCAAGCATAAATTTGTGCATGTATGTATACACATTCGCAAACATATAATGATATAAAGACATACATAAATTTGTACAATCAAGAATTTCACAAATACACACTTATATATATATATATATATATATATATATATATATATATATATATATATATACATTTATAAATATATATGTATATATATATATATATATAAAATACATAGATATAATACATACACCTGGATATTATGCATGCACATGAATATAC
>NC_142943.1:5681777-5684277 GCF_046866305.1 Octopus bimaculoides
AGTCATAGCGCCGGTTTCCCTGATTCTATGGCTAAATACTCACGTCCTAGATGGGACGCCAACCAGTCTCTGGGTGACTCATTTTTGCTTGCTGAATGGATTGGACTAAAGTGGAATGAAGTGGTTTGCCTGGTCAAAGAATCGAACACACAATTTTACGATCATGAGTCCAACCCACTAACCACTAAGCCACAAACCCCCACATGCATACATACATACATACATACATACATACATACATACATACATACATACATAAACTCACACATTTATGTTCAGACATACATGTATAAACTCACCTATACATTCATACACGTGTTTCCTTTTCTCTTTTTACTAGTCTCAACTAGACAGCTGCGGCCACGCTGGGGCAGCTCCGTGCCTGCTCACCATTTTCTCTCGACAGAGTGCTTTGCTAATTTACGTTATGACTATTGTTGAAAGGCTCCGTAGTTGTGCCGATTGTATTTTTAATGCACAGGTTATGGGGCCCGTGGGATGGTAGCCAAGGTCGACCTCTGCGGGATTTGATCTCAGAAACCAGAGGGATGAAACTGAACAATGTAATACAAGTAGTCCGGCGCTCTGTAACCCACGAAACGACAATGACGCAGACACACACACACACACACACACACACACACACACACTTTCATGTATACTCACAAATGGACATGAAAAAGTACATATACATAGTCATACGCACATACACCACCAGATACATACGTGTGTGTGTGTGTGTGTGTGTGTGTGTATGTATTTATAGCCATACATTTGCATATGCTTTATAGATACTAAGAGATATACACACACACATCCCTCACATATATATATATATACACAAGCATACCCGTTTAGTTACACTGCAAGGAATAGAATAATTCAGATGTACTCTTAATGTACTCCTTAAACAGAATCAATGCAACACCTTGTGTGATAAGGGTGGATTTTTCTAATTACAGGCAACCTCCTTTCTGTTTAAATATCAGTGAGTATTGTTCAGAAACTCGAGGAAGTACCCCTCGAGGAAGTACCCCTCGAGGAAGTACCCCTCGAGGAAGTGGTGGGTATTACTGTTAAGATCTACGTTTTTATTGTTTGACGTCTTATCGTTATCCTTTTAGATCTTGATCAACTTTGTTCAAGCACATCGATGATCATGAACAATCTTGCCATTGCCATTCCGTTTGTTCAGAAGCGATTTACCTCAGGCAATATTACTGTATCCTTCATAAGAGCAGAGTTTTAATTGAGTAAAATTTGGTTGCTATTTCTGTCAAGTCAAACGACTACGTGAGGTTTCCCATTGTTTTGGGGGTGTTTGAAGAACAGGGCGGGGAATCATATTATCTTTCATTTTTTTTTGTTTTTTTTACCTGATTCTGTCATTGGATTGCGGCCATGCTGGGGTACACCCTTCAAGGTTTTAGTCGAAGAAGTCGATCGTGGGTTTACTTTTTAAAACTTGGCACGTATTCTCGCGGTTACTTTAGCAGAACCGCTACGTTACGAAGTCCTAAACAAGCCAACACCATCTGTCAAAAGGTGGAGACACTGACAAACACAAGCACACACACACACACACACATACACCCCCCCCCCCGCCCAATACAAACACAGACAAACACACACAGACACACATACGCATGCATGACAGACGTGCACACCGCTTTCGTTTAGCGACATTACTCGCAAGACACAGGTCGATTCGTAGTTATTCTAGAAGACACTCACCCAACATACGGCACACTAAGGACTGAATCTGGAAGCAGGCAGTTGCAAATTGAGCTTCTTCACTTTCCAGCCAGGCTTACTGTTTATTTTTCTGATTTATTTAGCAAATCACTCTTTCCCAATCTCTTGTCACACATCTCTCGTGACGGTGACATCACAGACTGATAACCAATGTCATGTATGTCACGTGATAACCAGTTCCTTCTGTGGCGCGGGTTTGTTTGTTGTTTCGTAGAAACCAGATCTTTGCCGTTGTCAGGATTATTTTGGTAATCATTATAAATATTATTATTGATTTCGCTCATTAGTAGAAGATCAAAAAGCCGATATTTGTAGAGTATTCACTCAACTATATACCATTCTTTACATTAATCAAACATTAGGTGATCGATATTACGCATGCGCACACAACACACACTAACACACACACACATACACACACATACAAACACACATATACGCGTGCACACGCACGCACATACATGCATACACACGTACAAATATACACACATACAAACATACGTATACACACGTCCACTCACACAAACGTGCACATACACACACACACACGCACACACACATACACACACTGGCACACACACACACGCACGCACCCTCGCACGCGTGCACATTTCTCCTGTCCTTGAATCGGGACGAAATCCTAGGGACGCCATCATGCAATACAGAATACCATGACCATTAAAAACTTGGCGGAAGCAATTTCTCTTCAGGTTTAACCACAGATGATTTATTCCAGAGAAAAACT
>NC_142943.1:5689277-5694277 GCF_046866305.1 Octopus bimaculoides
GCAATGTTATTAACGTTTCTATCATGAAACTCAGAAAATGGTCCTCGTTAGCTTTTCTAGCTTTACTTACAGAATTATAGGTCTTTGTTAGTTTCACTGTCTTATTCCATGACCTAGAATATAAAATGAGCCAATTTGAAGGTAGTGATCTAATCCTTTTTTATGTCACACACTCACTGTCTTCTAGTGAAAAGGACACAAATTAATTTAGCTATAGATACACGTTCTGAGTTCAAATTCCGCCGAAGTTGACTTTGCCTCTCATCCTTTCGGGGTCAATGTAATCGACTGGACCCTTCCGTCGAAATTGCTGGTCTTATGCCAAAATTTGAAATTCGAAATCAATATTTAGAATGAAGTCAGTTCAGATTTACAAGACATCATAATAGACATTCCAGTCGTGATCATCCCTATCAATGAATGTATATTTAACCAAACATATCACTATTACAAACTGAGTTTGGAATCGCTAAAACACGCACTACTAATGTATCGACTTCAATCCAGTATAGCATAAATCCCGCATAAATATTATATCATCTATCTGATATCTTATAAACACTTCACTATCAACATTCAATGTGATATATTCTAAACACCCTGTGATATAAAACCTTGGTCATCTACCTAATGAACGCATATCGATACACATGTACAAACAAATATTTGCATATCGAGACTGGTGCTATAAAAAGAAAACTACAACACATATCAACTCGGTATTGAGTCCTCTTCTGAAGCCACCCGCTTTATTCAGCGTCGTTTCTGTTGATGGAAGCATTTGCGGATCTTCTTGCTTTTGAAATAGCGAGCAGCTTGCCTCGTCTCCATTCTCGTTTACTTCGGCGTCTTGAAATCTTGTTCGTTTCAAGTGGGATTTGATTTTTGGAAAGATTCTTGGCCGTAATAATCTTCAAACCTTGTCTCTTTCCACGTGCTCACACACACACACACACACACACACACACACACACACACACACACACACACACACACGCACACAAACAGACACACACGCACACAGCCACATATTTTCTCTGACATGATGGTCACTAATGAAGCCTCTGTTTTATGGCGAGACGACCACCACACTCGACACACTTTACCTTGAAGCACTACAATAAACAACGAAACTAAACGAGAACATCATATCTTTGTACGCATGCGCGACAGAGTTCAAGGTCAATCTGTGCTAAGCGGCTTCACCCTGGGTACTTTAGCATCCTGGGTACCTTAGCACCCTGGGTACCTTAGCACCCTGGGTACCTTAGCACCCTGGGTACTTTAGTATAGACACAGTCTCGATAAATTTTGATCAGACGTCGTACACGCTGTTACACAAACATAGACATATTTTTACGTAAATACACACAAGCATATATTTACATAAACCTATAAACAGACACCTACTTACAGGTATGAAATCTACATATGGGCCTGCGGTTCCCTCATTTGCTTTCAATGCGTTTCTGTGGAAGTCTATTTTGCGTTAAGTTTTTTTCCTTCCTGTCTCTCTATCTAGCTAGTTGTCTTATCTACATAAATGCATCTCTCTCTTTCTCATTCACTCTAAATATATATGTATACACACACACACACACACACATTATTTGAAATGTTCATTTGAATTGCCTGATGAAGAATTAGGGTAGTTCTGTGTCTGTTCTATATGTAAGTTTTGCAGCATTTAATGCATTTTTCATTTATTGGATAACAACACCACGCATCTAGACTTTTGCTAACAGTATATATATATATATATATATATATATATATATATATATATATATATATATATATACATACACACACACATATATATATATATATGTGTATATACATACATACATACATATATATATATATATATATATATATATATATATATATATATATATATATATATATATCCACTTGTCTGTATTTAACTCATATCCTTCTCTATATACATGTATTTTAAGAATATTGCTTTCTTCTGCAGGTCCATAATATAAACACAATGAAATCACACTCTCACACACACAACACATGCAACACACACACACACACACACACACACACACACACACACACCCTCACACACACACACACATGCGCATACACAAACAGAGACAGCTGTGAAGATTCTGCCTAAACAGAAACACATCAAAGATTTGTGACATATAGAAATTCCTCAAACGTTATAAGAAATAGATAGCGAAGAGGAAGAGAGAGAGATAGAGAAAGGATGAGAGGGAGGGAGAGAGGGAGGGAGAGAGAGAGGGAAGAGACTTGTTGATATGCACATACGCACACATATATATATATACATACAAACATAGACACACACACACACACACATACAGAGGCACAGACTTAGACACACAGGCACAAATAGACACATACTCTCAAACAAGAATATTATTGACAGTAACTTCGAAGTTTCGGCCAGTTATATTCAATAATATCCTTGCTCAAGAATATTTAATTTGTAGGATACAATAGGATAGAGTATTCTATCAGATTAATGTAAAATTGTTTTTATTATAACTGAAGATCAAATATTAACTCACACACACACACACACACAAACACACATACACACACACACACATGCAGACACACAGTCATACAGAACCATAGGTTGTTAATATATAACCCGGATGACCCAGATGTTTCAAGTCATTCTCTGTAACATCTAACATCCCTCTACCTATTGACCTAGAAACAACTTTTCCTGCACCATCCACAGACATACAGATACATGAACGTATATCCAGAAGAAAATTTTAATATAGAGTTACACATATTTATCATATGAGAGAAGATGGAGTCAGTGAGACAGAGAGGTACAATTTCATGCCAGCCAGTCATTATATAATTGTGTTATTAATTATATAATCATCTCTGACTTAAACGTGAAGGACACACATTAAATCTTCGTATTATATTGACGCCGTGATATAAAACTTGGCGAGGTTCGAGCTCATGGCGTAAAGATTCGCGACTAAAGTTCTATTAAAGCTAATCGGAGGGCATGTGCCATTAGAAAAATAGTAGGCATAAAACGCCACCCAGTTTAACGCCCTCGATTGGTCTTCGGCTATCTTTAGCGGAATCAACGCGTATAACATGGAGGGCATTCAATCGGTACGTCGATACGGAGCCTAGACCGCTGAAGCAGGATTAGAGAATATCTGACTTACCCGTTCTTTCCTGCAAATATATAAATTTGGAGATGGTACGTCTAGCAGCGGGACCCAAAGCAATCTGGTCCCGTCTTGCACATAGACTCGTAATGGTTCTGAGCGATGGCAAAATATCGAACAAAGCCAACTTCTTCACATTGCTTTTACATCAGACTGGAAGGGAGTTCCTCGATTTAATCTCGAATAGATAAGTAAATATAAAAGAGCACGAAAATTCTCGATTTTTCGAGGGCTCAATTGACTAAAAGCAACAGAGGGACCGGTTTCAAATCCTATCAGTTATAATGCGTTTACCATAACAAGGTGTTTGCACGTCACAGAATTGATCTCACTCCCTCGTCCTCTTTATTATTTCCTGTCTATGTTTAGAATATTATTAACTGTGCACTTGTACACCCAGAAGTGGTACGTGTATATACATAAACATACAAACATATATATATATGTATATATATATATATATATATATATATATATATATATATATATATATATATATATATATATATATATATATATATATATATATATATATATATATGCATATATATACACACACAGGCACACATATAAACGTATATTCATAGATGCATATATATATATATATATATATATATATATGTGTGTGTGTGTGTGTGTGTGTGTGTGTGTGTGTGTGTATTTGTGTGGGTGTGTGTCTGTGTGCATGCATACGTGTGTAAAATTGTGTGTATGAATGAATGAATGAACGAATGCTTAACGTTATCGCAATTCACACGAACGCCAACACCCAAAACTGAGCAATAACTGCGAACGATAACAACAGAACACCATTAAACACACACACAGACACGAACACACATAGAAACGCATGCATGCACACACACACACACACACACACACACACGCACACGCACACGCACACGCAGATCAGACGCGAATGCGTAAACACAGAGGCAGCCCTTAACACATCCCGTACATCTGCACTAGAAACATCAAAAGCAAGACCAGATAATGAAGGCGCTGAGATTCATAGAGCGTTGTTTTTAGGTAAAAATAATAAAACCAAACTACAACACCAACAACAACAACAATAGGATCTCCTACACAACAGTGGCGGGCTTCATTGACAGTAATAGATGCAACAACAAAATAAACAAGTACAAAAGCAACTGAAATCCCTCCGTGTGTGATGTTTGTTATACATGCATACATGCATGCATGCATATATATGTATTTATTTATATATATGTATATATGTTTGTGTTTGTTAGTGTATGCATGTATGTATGTACATATATATATATATATGTGTGTGCGTGTGTGTGTGTGTATTTTTATTCCTCTCTCTATATGTATGATCGGGTGCATACATGTATATGTATACATATGTACGTATGTATATATATATATATATATATATATATATATATATATATATATACATGTATACACGCTCACATATATACATATGTATATTTCCATACACACACACATGCGGACGAACAAACCCGCACATACAGACATATATATAGATATGTGTATTTGCGTATCTACCGATCTATCTACTTATTTTGGTATCTATAGACATATACACGCATATATATATATATATATATATATATATATATATATATATATATATATATGCGTGTATATGCATATTAAAATACATGTATGTATATATATATATATATCTTTATTTGTAGTTACTGAAATATACTAAATGTCACACAGTAAACTTTCCTTTAGATGATATATGCAGATGTGCACCCACCCACCTTACACACACACACACACACACACACACACACACACACAGAAACACATATA
>NC_142943.1:5699277-5709277 GCF_046866305.1 Octopus bimaculoides
TTTAAGACGTGCAACGTGTACTAACAATGCTACTACTGCAATGAAACAACAAATAAGAGTAACAACAACTACAACAACATCAACAGTTGACACAAATAACAATACCTGTGACAATGATATATAAAAACACATTGTAATAATGACGACTATAACAATAACAATAACACCAATAACATATCAAAAAACATCATCGATATATATATATATATATATATATATATATATATATATATATATATATATATATATATATATATATATATATATATACATACATATACATATACATATATATGTACATATATACATACATATATATATGCATATATGTATATGCATATATATATGCGTTTATATATAAATTCACACACATACACACACATACACACGCATACACACGCATACACACACACATACACACGCACACACACATACGCACACACACACACACACACACACACACATATATATATATATACATACACACACATACACAGACACGCGCGTATATATATATAGATATACACACACTAACACAGACATATATATATATATATATATATATACATACGTGCACATACATACACACCCAGATATATGTATATACATACACACACATACATATACATACACATACACATATATATGCAAACACACACATACACACGCATATATATATACATACACACACATATATATACATACACACACACACATATATATGCATACACATACACACACATACATATATACATACACACACACATATATATATACATGCACACATAGACACATATGCATACACACATACACACACACACACACACAGATGAGAATCAGCAACAGCAGGACAGTAAGAGAGTAGAGATAACAATGACAACAGGAATAAAATTTAAAAAATGATAATAATAATAATAATAAGTACAATAATAATCGGAGGAACATCGCATACACACACACACACACACACACACACACACACATACACACACACATACACACACACTCACATACAAACACAGATGTACACACGCGTGCGCGCAAGCACAACACTAACAATTGAATGCCCAGCTAACACAACAACAACATGTCAAGAGTAATAACAACAACACAACAACGAAAACCACGTGACAACGACAACAAAACAACAACAACAACAAAACGAACTGAAGAATTCGTGTTATTTTAGAAATATATCTAGAAAATCGATCGTTCTTCTAATTGTTTTATTGTCCTTTATAAGTCATTAATAAAAAAAAATTGAAATGTTGAATAAATATATAAAAAAAAATCTATGAATATAAATCTATATATTTTTAATCAATATTATCATCCTTACCATTATTAAAAATACTTTTATAATCCTTCGATTCTTTTTCGATGTTTTATTTTAATTTTTGTTATCTCTCTTGTCTTTCGTTTCGTTTATTCAATTTCGCATTTTTTAGTTGTTCGTTCCGCTTTATTATAATTATTTTGTGGTGATATTGTTGTGTTTTTCGTTTTAGATTTAAATAACTTTTATTCTTGTTTTGTTCTGAATTCTGCAGAATCAGACGAACGTCTAGTTGTCATAAAACCGCAGTAATTATCTTATGTAGATAATTTTTTATTTTAAACAATTTTCCCGGACAATTAGATATTCTATTTTATACTTCGGACATTATGATTTGATTTCCGGAAGTAATCGAAATCAAAATGGCGGAATTCAGAGTTCGGCAAATCGATAATTTGATACAATGTAGATAAGTGGAGAAACTGGATATTAGTGAAGTCAATAGACGCACGTATGTCTGCAGCCTCGTTTCAAGTCCCGATTGACACAGGGGCATTTGGATAGCTCTGAAAGCCATTATTTCATATTTCCCTGTTCTCTGAATTTCTGAGAATGGAAAATAGTCAATAATAGGAAACGTAATGTAAGTACCAGTGTAGTACTGGGGTCGATGTAAGAGACTTACACCCTCCTTGTCTTGTTCTAAATTTCGAAACCATTATTAGTAGAAAAAAAAATCGTTATTGTACCTGAAAAGCGGAGTTTATTCCGAAACCTGATCACTGAAACGAGTAAGAGGCCAAACGAATGGATGCTTCCTTTATATACAGATACAAGAGATGTCCTGTCAGTGGAGGTGTACAAGAATAGTTTAACAACAAAAATTTGATTCTTATAATGAAGATTGTGTAGCAATGAGTGTTAACGATTAGAGTTAGAATCAAAAGCGGTTCGTGGATTTACTAGAAGTCTCATGGTATTCTTTGCTGCGTAGCTGAATTAGTGGTAAGAAAAACAGCAGCTTCAAGGACTGTGATGACAAGTATTGAGGGAGGTTATTCAGCGTCGCATGACATACTAGAAATAGTAGCCAAATCTCTCTAAAATATCACTTGGATGTCATAAAAAGGAGGAACATATTGTATGATATAGTGTAAGATATACAAATAGACTGGATGGTCACGGCTGGAAAAACTTTTGATCGAAGTTCTTTTCGATCACGGTCGACCAGAATTTAAAACATGACATGGTTGCACGTAATGTCGATTAAAGGAGTGCGGGTGATAAATTTTCGGAAATCTATGTCTATGCAGCAGTTTCAATTCTTAGTTGATTACACGACTAATACACGCGAGAAAAGCATGAACATCTCAACTTCTCAATCAATTTTCACCTAAATTACAGGCCGTTTGCATTTAGCTCAACCAGATAGAAACATTACGTCCGTTTCACAAGAACTAATACTCAAACATGAAAAGAAATTTCTTTACAAATATTCGTCCATTTTGTCGGTTGAATTTTTGATCAGTTAGTTCTGGCTATTGGCGAGACAGAACGGACAGTAAATACAATTCTTCTTGTTGGTGCCAATGAACACATTTGCATGTTTACCATATTCTGAGCCAAATTCTTATGCAATAATTGAAATTATTATTGATGTTCTCACTTGCTTACAGCTATTTCTCTAAAACGGCGTAAGAACTTCAAAGTACCAAAAGCCAGTGAATACAAAGTTTGAAATTTAGTATTTCCATACGAGATTCCATACAAGAATACAAATGCAGTGAGCTAGCAGAATCGTTAGCATCTCGACATTTGTTCGGGTGTTATGTCCTGAGTTCAAATTCCACCGTGGTCGAGTTTGTTTTTCATGCTTTCAGGGTCAGTAAAATAACTGCCTGTTGAGTACTGTGGTCACCATAATCGATTTACCCCTTCCCAGAAATTTCTGGCCATTTGCCAAAATTTGAAGCCATTATTATAATTAATAAGAATAAAGCGAGCTTCCAGAATCGTTACAATGCTGGACAAAATGCATTTCGACCGTCTTTACGTTCTGAGTTCAAATTCCGCTGAAGCCGAAAACATGAAAGGCAAAGTCGACCTAGGCGAAATTTGAACTCAGAACGTAACGACAGACGAAATACCGCTTAGCATTTCATCCGGCGTGCTAACGATTCTGCCAGCTCGCCGCTTTTATAAATATTCTTTTCTACTCTAGGCACAAGGCCCGAAATTTCTGGGGAGGGGACCAGTCGATTGGATCGACCCAGTACGCAACTGGTGCTTAATTATCGACCGAAAAGGATGAAAGGCAAAGTCGACCTAGGCGGAATTTGAACTCAGAACTCAAAAAGAGAAGAAATCACGCTATGCATTTCTCCCGGCATGCTACAATATATAATATTGTAAGATATAGAAGCGTATATTAGAATGCAGTTAAATATAACATCGAGCTGTTCAGTACATTATAGTATTGTAAAGTATTGCAGATTAATTTATAGACGGGTACAGTACAATACAATGACCAACAACATATATATGAGATGTTGAAAATAGAGAACAAGTCATGAATATAGGCATATATATATATATATATATATATATATATATATATATATATATATATATATATATATATATATACTGTGTACAATACACATATATACACAGGCACGTATGTATGTGTATGCATGTGTGTGTGTGTGTATGTACAGTATATACACATACGTGTTTATGCACGTATATAAATTTGGAAAGAGGAAATTCAACTAACTTAAAGTAATCCCATATGAATGGAGAAATATTTCACACTGGCTCTTCTGGTCGTCATGGAATCATGAAATAGAGAAATAGGAAACAAGGAAGACTCACAAAATAATAATAATAATAACAATAATAATAATAATAATAATAATAATAATAATAATAATAATAATAATAATAATAATAATAATAATAGTAGTAGTAGTAGTAGTAGTAGTAGTAGTAGTAGTTGTTGTTGTTGTTGTTGTCGTGTTTAAGACGTAAACCTAAGCACAAACATAAGTATATAATATATATATATATATACATATACACGCATACGTATATGAGTACTTCTTCAGATCCACCCGCTCTTTAGGGTGTGGTCAACAAACTATGTAACCATATATGTATGAAAAGTGATTTTGTACGTGTTTATATACACATACATACATACATGCATACATACATACATACATACATATATACATACATATATACATATATATATATATATATATATATATATATATATATATATATATATATATATGCATAAATATAGGTATATACACACACACATATGTATATATATGCTTGTCTATATTTATAATATATATAATACATACATAAATATAAGCTATATATAAGTACAGTGACACACATATATGTATATGAATATATATTATTTACATTAAAAGGATATCTAAATATTTAGAATTGTGTTTATACAAGGGTCTCCCCTTAACAAAAAAAATGTATATATTATTTCGTGTGTATATGTAGGTGTAGCGTAGAAAAAGCAAACAAAATTCACTGCATCCATAGAAAAATACACGCACTCTACGCATATATGTATACCTATACATACACATACATAGAAAAATACACACACACATTTATATACATCAAGAAAAATATACATCCATATCTATATGAGTTTATATATATATATATATATATATATATATATATATATATATATATATATATATATATATATATATATATATATTATATATATATATATATATATATATATATATATATATATATATATATATATATATATATATATATATATATATATATATATATATATATGCACACACAGGTGAAGGCACGTGGCTTTGTGGTTATGGGTATTCGGCGGCCCACGATTCCAGGTCAATCACTTTGCTCCGGTCAATCCATCTGACGAAAGAGAGATGTTCCTGGGCCTGTATTTCAAAGGTCCGGTTTTGTCCCTTTCTGAATCACACTGAATTTCTTTGAGAACTACGTTAAATAGTACGCCTGTCTGTGGAGTACTCAGCCACCAGCACGTTAATTTCACGAGCAGACTCTTCGTTTGATCGGGTTAAGTGGAACGCTCGTCGTCGTGACTGACGGAGAGTCAGGCCATTAACACACAAACACACACACATGCAAATAAGCAAATTCACGTACGCGTGCATACACTTATTCGCACTGAACAAGTCCGATCTTCTTGGATCAATTTTCAGGCTGGAATTTTGTAGCGTATAACAAGCTGTCTCCCCGGTCATGTTTGTTAAAAGAGTTATCAGAGTCTATAGAGGAAGGGTATCGGAGAAGGATCTTCAGGTTCGCAGGGAAATTATGACCTTCTCAGAGGCAGAGCTGCGTGACCCACTGTGGGCAGAATTACAGCTGGAAGCCAAAAAATGAATTCATGATGGCCCATGCAGGGAAGATGCCATAATATCACGATTTCTACAGCCCCCAAAAACTGGTATTCAGGTCAGAACAGGTGGGAAGTGGAGAGCAAGGGATATGGTTAAAACAGCACAATTGCGGTTCATGAATCGAGTGCTGGCTAATGTGGTACCGCGTGGAAGAACTGGTTCGTGTAGACAAGGTGCAACGAAAGGTGCCATGACAAAGTGCAAAGAAACGACAAGAGGTTACTGGAGCAGAGTGAAATATATATATATATATATATATATATATATATATATATATATATATATATATATAAACATAATTAAGGGATCAGCAAATATTTGCTTCACCATATACCGAAGTTCAGAAATAGCAGCTAAAAAAGCTGAGACTCCAACAGCTGCTATTTCTGAACTTCGGTATATGGTGAAGCAAATATTTGCTGATTCCTTAATTATGTTTATAAATGTATATGAACTTTTAAATAAGTTCTCTACCGATAATGGTGCTTACATACCGAAGGGGTTGGTAAAAATTATTAATTGTTGATTCATTAATAAATTAATAAATTGATAAACCTTTACCCTTTTAATTTGTAATAATTATATATATATATATATATATATATATATATATATATATATATATATATATATATACATACAAAATAAAGGTGGCTTATTCGCAATTTACAACCGAAAGACAGAACTATAAACGTCACAATAATGACTAAGGGTACTATTAAGCACCAGCATTGCTAGAAATAAGAGTCAAAACAACCCCCTTAGCCACGATATATATATATGTGCAAGTGTGTATATATATAAAAATGTATATATGTATATATATATATATATATATGGGAGAATGTACGAAAAAAACAACAACAGACGAGGACAGGTGGTGTAAACAACAAAAGGATGTACTAGTATGACGCTCAGGAATACGGAAAGTCTTTGACGTTTCGAGCTACACTCTTCAACAGAAAGAATACGGAGACAAGGAGAAAAACACGGAGGAGAAAAATTGAATAGTGTTCAGTCAGCGGTCAATCATATATATATATATATATATATATATATATAGAGAGAGAGAGAGAGAGAGTGTGTGTGTGTGTGTGTGTGTAGTGGGGCAGGGTGATGGTGATGGTGGTGTTGTTTGCAAGTGCACCCACCTCTATATGACCTAGTTTCTATAATGAGATACACACAAAGGTGGGGGGGGGGGGTACAGAGATAAAAAGATGAGTAAGAGAAAGGTAAAGGCGAGAGGCGGAGGTGAATGATGAGAATGAGATGGAGAGGAGGGTGTGTAGGAGGAGGAAGTAAGTGAACAAGTGTGGTGGGGGTTACTCCAGTATTTGTATGAGGAATAGGGTGGGGTTTGGTATATTGTGATGATATCGACACCACAATAGATTTAATCAAAACACATTCGGCATTCGTAAAGACCCGAATAACACCCTGTTGTGGATGTCCGAAAAACACCCAGTCCTGGATACCCGAACAAGACCCAGTTTTAGATACTCTTACAACTTCCGGTTATGGATATTCGAATAGCAACAATTCCTGGATATTCAAACAACAACCATTCCTGAATACCTGGACAATAGCCAACTTTATTTACTTGACTAACTCTCGGGTTTTGATACCCGGACAAAATCCTGTTTTCGATACCCGAACAAGCTCCAAATTTGGTTTCCGTGATAACACACCATCTTGGATACCCGAACAAAACCTAGACCTGGATATCCGAACAACACCCCGTTTCGGTTACCAAAAACAACGCCCAGTCTTAATAGTAGCCAGGCCTGGATACCCGAATACCCAGTGCTAGATATCCGATTCCGTCCAAATATGTGACAGTCCAGACACGAATAAAACGAAAGAAAGAAGTGGTCCGTGGACGTGAGATATCGACATGTAGTAAATCATGGAAGTAGATAGCAAAAGAATAAAGATTGATCGTGGAGTTGAAGATGTTGACTAACTAAAGATTAAAGAATGACATTGGAACCATGGATGCTGAAACTCGGGATCTTGGGGTTAGTAGCCCGCGCTCTTAACCACTATGCCATAGAACTTTTATCTTTTACTTGTTTCACTCATTCGACTACGGCCATACTGGGGCACCACTTTGAAGAATTTGAGTCGAAAGAATCGACCTCAGTAATTACTTACTTTTTTAAAATTTATTCTATCGGTCTTTTAGGTCGAACCGCTGAGTTACAGGAGCGTAAACAAACTAACACTAGTTGTCAAGTGTAAGTGGGTGACAAACAGATACACACACACGCACACTCACACGACAGGCTTCTTCCAGTTTCCATCTGCCAAATCCACTTACAAGGCTTTGGTTGGCCAAAAGTACAGTAGAAGACAGTTGACCCTGCTGCCACGCAGTAGGCCTGATCTCGGTACCGTTATATGGTTATGAAACAAACCTTTTACCACACAGCCTTACCTTACGTTATACATTTACATTTGTACCAGTAATTATTGAGGTGCGTGGGTATAAAAGTTTGAAAGAATACGAAAAGCTATTTTTTTTTTCAGAAAATTCGGATTACGTAATTCCATTGCATAAGACCAGCATGTATTTTAACACGTAACTTATTGATGTCTATATTCTTAGAATAGATATATTTCTTCGTTAAATATAAACCTACGCCTTATTCTAAGTATGAATGCAAAGAATACGAAATAAAATCCAAATATACACCAATACACATAAACATGCACACACACATTCATATATATATATATATATATATATATATATATATATATATATATATGTTCTTACGTACGGATAAATACATTAATGTGCATGCGTAGAGACATGAATTCACACTCACACAGACATACACACACGTACATACACATGCACACGCACGCACGCACACATATATTCATACGCGAAGTATGAAAGCGTTATTCCCAATATACCGACGGACTCTGAAATAATTTCCCTACAAAATAATCTGAATATTTCTTACAGATATTTCGTCTTCATTGCTTAGGTCTATTCATTCTCACCATAAATAAATGAAACCTTGTAAAAGAGATCCACATTTTTTTCTCTCTCTCTCTCTCTCTCTCTCTCTCTCTCTCTCTCTCTCTCTCTCTCTCTCTCTATCTCTCTCTCTCTCTCTCTCTCTCTCTCTATCTCTCCCTGTTTTTGGCACAAATGAATGACTTCATGTAAGCAACAACGCCCCTATAGTTCCAGCTGATACCCAAAGAATTCGTCGAAGACAAGTTCTCTGGGGTATCGCAGTGGTAAACCAAGCATAAGGTAAGACTAGATTTCACAACAGAATCCTATTTTACATATTTTCCTTTTCGGAATTCCAATTTTTCCCTTCGGATTTCCTGTTCTTTAATATTATTTAAACAAACAATAGATATGAATAAGGATCTTATAAGGAAATCAATTCTAGGGGACTTCATAACCATGTATCTCTTTTCTCTCTCTCTCTCTTTCTCTCGCTGTATATATATACACACACACATACATATATACATACACACATATATGTGTGTGTGGGGGTCTGTATTTGTGTGTATGTGTATGTATATGTATGATGTATGTAATATATTTATTTACGTATGTGGTAATAATCTCAATATCTGAATATCTAAGCAAATCTTCTAAGACCACAGGAAATGCATTACATTGTCTTATATGCGATTGTGCGTGTGCATGCGCGCGCAAGTGCTCCCGTGTATTCAAGCATATATATATACATACATATATATATATATATATATATATATATATATATATATATATATATATATATATATATATATATATATATATATATATATATATATATATGTATGCATGTATGTATGCATTCGTACATGCATAATTGTGTATGTGTATGTATGAAAATATATATATTTATAGGGATATTTCAATACCTTTTATAATGTATGTATATAAATACATGTACCTCCACACACAGACGAGCGCTCGTACACATGCACACACATACACACACACACTTATTTATAAATACATATATAATAGATATCTATCTATATACCTACATCTATCTATGGATTCGTACATCTATATCCGTATATATGCACTTATATATATATATATATATATATATATATATATATATATATATATATATATATATATATATATATATATATATATATATATATATATATATATATATACGGATATATGTTAGGAAAATTCTGATTGAGAAGACTGAAAATATTATGGATGCCAGAATGAATATATATCAGGATATTTTGATATTCATTCATCTAA
>NC_142943.1:5711777-5719277 GCF_046866305.1 Octopus bimaculoides
TATATATATATATATGTTGACACTCCGTTGATTCCAGTTGATCCGATCAACGGAACAGCCTGCTCGGGAAATTAATGAGCAAGTGATTGAGCACTCAACAGACACACAGACCCTTAACGTAGTTCTCAGAGAGATTCAGCGAGACAGAGAATATGATAAGGCCTGCTCTTTAAATTACAGGTAAGTACATTTTCGCCAGCTGAGTGGACTGGAGCAATGTGAAATAAAGAGTCTTGCTCAAGGACACAATGCGTCGCTGGGAATCGAACTCACGATTTTTATCCAAATATCCTAAACACATAGCGTGCTTACGATTCTGTTAGCTCGCTGCCTTAAAGCATGATAAATAAAAATAATATTATATTTCTTTATTGAGTATTTCTTCCCTGTGGCTTTTTTTTGTGTAAATTCAAACGTGCAGAGCTAACAACACACACACACACACACACACACACACACACACACACACACACACACACACACACACACACACACAAGCACACACCACACTCGTTTGAAAGTAAATACATATACGTATTTTCTCACAGTTGACAATTCATTTCATTTATGCGCTTTACCTTATCAATGCCTATTGCCTACCCTGAGAATTTCCACGTAAAATGTATGAAAGCGCGCATGCAGTTATATATATATATATATATATATATTCATCCGTCCGAAAGTATGTATGTATGCTGTTGCTGCTATATTGCTGTATATATATATATATAATTAGAACCTAAAGACGCATGGTTCAGTGGTTAGAGTATCAGGCTCACAGTCACGAGGCAGTGTTGGGCCGTGTGTTGTGTTCTTGAGCAAGACTCTTTATTCCACGTTGCCCCAGTTCAATCACCTGTAGAAATGAGTTGCGACGTCAGTGGTGCCAAGCTGTATCGACCCCTTTGCCTTTCCCTTGGATAACATCAGTGGCATGGACAGGGGAGGCTGGTATGCATGGGCGACTGCGGGTCTTCTATGAAAAACAACCTTGTCCGGACTTCTGCTTCAAAGGGGAACTTTCTAGGTGAAATCCCATGGTCATTCATGGGTCTTCAATATATATACATATATATATATATGTATACATACATATATATATATATATATTTGTGTGTGTGTGTGCGCGCGCGCGGATGTGTAGTTGTTTACCAAACAGAAGCATGTGTTTATACAGTTGTGTATTTATCAACCATTTCTCTGAATATTTGTTTATTTGTGTATATATATTCATAAATGCGTGTGTTAGCCATATGTTTACATGTTTACATGTATGCTTCTACCACAGGTATTTACGAATGTATATATGTATCTATCAGTCGTATGGGTAGTATTTATCAGTATAGTCACTACGATAACCTGGTTAAATATCTTTATGAAGATAACCGTATTTCTTCAATCCTTATCGTTTATTTACATCTTCTGTTGTGATTTCGTGTTGTTGTTTCATAGAAACAGATTTTGCTTAACCCCAGGTCGGTCCTGATGGCACACACCTATAATCGAAGTTTCTCTAGCCTTGTCTGTTAAAATGTCTCAACTGGTCAACATGTAACTTCCTTAATGTCCTTTCGGCCTGATGATATTCCACTCAAAATCTTCAATTAAGTGTGAATTGAGACAATTGTAGGCACTCTTTTAATAAATTAATTTTATCCATTAAATCTCTCCATCTTCTTGTTTAATAATATTATACACACACACACACATATATATATACACTTTTGGCATTAAATGTATTTATAATATTCTGTTTAAATTGAACTGCCTAACATGCTTTTCCTTCCATTTACTCCTACACCTGCTCAAATTTTTTGACTACTACGAAGTGTATTCTATACAGATAATACCTGTCTTTAATCTATAAAGTATGTATACACACACACACACACACACAGACATATATATATATATATACATATATACATATATATATGCCTACATGTATACATACATACATACATACATGCATATATACATATATATATAGGTATATACATATGTATACATGTATACATGCATACATACGCATATATAAACGTATATGTACATAAATATATATTTGAAGACATGTATTTAAACATATGCCTGTATGTATGTATATCTATATATATATATATATATATATATATGCATATGTATATATCTATATGTGTATATATATTTCTATATGCGTATATATACGCATATATACATATACATATATACATATATATATATGTTTGTGTATAGTCATGTATTTATATTTATATGTGCATATATATATCGTATATTGTGTAACAAGTTGTTGCGTACCAAAATGACCCTGAAAGTATCACCTTATCAAATCAGCGACAAGAAAATACAGGTAACAGATGTTCGAAATCAGATAGAGTTAAATTACAATGTTTACTTGCGAACATGATTTGTGACACAGAATATTGCTTAGGATACGGTTCTTTGCATTCCGTTTTCAAATCACGCCGAGGTCAACTTTGTCTTTCATCCCATCATTCTCGATAAATATATTACCAGACAAGTTCTGTGGCCAATGGCATTTGGCCCGGAGTCTTTTACGGCCAGAGTTCGGAATCTGCAGAAGCGCCCGGGTTCACGCGCGTGCAAGTGTGCAAATGTGTCTGTGTGTTATGTTTATATGTATTTATGTTAGTATATGTATATATGTGGGTGTATTAGTTTCAAATTTTGGTACAAGACCAGTAATTTTAGGGGAGAGGTAAGTCGATGACATGGTTCCTCCACCTCCAGAGTTCAACAAGTATTTATTTCTATCGACCCCGAAAGAAGGGAAAGCAAAATCAACCTTGGCGGAATTTGAACTCAGTACGTAAAGACGAACGAAATGCCGCTAATCATTTTGCCACTACCCTAACCACTGAGCCATTGCGCCTCCACAATATATGTTTACATGTCAATAGATATGTAAACATATCATGTACGGCGGGGGGGGGGGGAGATCTATTGTAAGAGTTGTTCGGGTGGGGGCTGTCAGATAAATTGCTATGCTAGTTATCGCATGTGCTCTCCTAGGCTTTGGGTTCAAATCGAGCAGAGGCCAACTTTACAGCTCATTCTTTGTGTGTCAATAAAGAGAATACCACTCCTGTACTGCGGACGATTCCATTCTTTCTTTGTTTCATCTGTCTTTCTCTCTTATTGGAAGAAATGAATTGTAGTCGGAACTGTAGATAGATGGGTTTCGCTAAGTCTAAATATACCCCGAGTCACTCCAGCTATATCATGTATGTCTCTCTCTTTGTCTTTAGCTCTTTGTCTATGTCTCCATTATATATATCTATATTTATCTATCTATCTATCTATATATATATATATATGTATATATATATATATATATATATACAGTATGTATATATACGGTATGTATATTAATGTTGTTCTTAGTTGTAACTAAGCTATTTTACTAAATTCTTTGTTATATTTAAAATTAATTGAAAGAAACACAGAGCATCTCAACAGAAATATGGTAACAAAAGGGTTAAAATATATAATAGAGAAACAATTCTTAACCCTTTTGATACCAACCCAGCTGAAATTGCTCCTGGCTCTGTAGTACAAAATGTCTTGTTTTCAAAAGTTCTGAATTAAAATCTTCCAACAAACCTTAGTCACAATCTATGTTCCTAACACTAGCTTAATGGTAACTAAGTTATATTTAGAATTAACTGAAAAAAAAACAAACAGATTATCTCAATAGAAATATGGCAACAAAGGGGTTTAAAATTGGAGATGGAAAGAAAACAATTGAAAGCTTTGATTATGAAATAGGCGTCCAAGGGTCTGCAGCGTGAGATGGAAGTACGAACTTTGGGCTCAGGTATGTAGCCAAATCCTTAACCGCATAGCCGTACTTGCACTCCAAATTATTGGAACGATTCTAAGTTAACAATCCGATTCCATCTGGAGTTGAGTAACTGCGACACCTCGAACTAATACTTTCATGAAATAAACAAAAATAAATAAGTACACAAGAAAGGATGTTGAGATGTCTTCGAGATGTTGATGTTTTTGTTGATGGCGGTTGTGTAGTAGTAGCAGTAGTAGTAGTAGTAGTAGTAGTAGTAGTAGTAGTTGTAGTAGTAGTGGTGGTGGTGGTAGTAGTATTAGTAGTAGTAGTAGTGGTGGTGGTGTTGGTGGTGGTGGTGGTTCCGATATTACTGTGGTGGAAAAAGGGAAGGTGAGAGGTATTTTCCCACGGGTATTTCAGAACATCCTACACATATATCCTGAAAACATCTCTCTCTCTCTTCCTCTCTCTCTCTATCTCCGTCTATCTGTTTGTCTGTCTGACTGTCTGTCTGTCTGTCTCTGTCCGTCTGTCTGTCTCTCTCTCTCTCTCACCTACACAGTCTTTTACTGAATCCTCATCACGCCACGTATATCCTCTCTCTTTCTCTCTCTCTCTCTCTCTCACACACACACACACATACTTATAAACCACACACATAAACGCGCATACGCACACACATACACACACACACACACACACACGCACACTCTAGATTTATACCGAATGCCTTACAAATGTCACACACACAAATGCACAACATATACACAGTGAGCATAGTATAGCTCACTGCACACATACACACTCACACTAAATATACACGACGTACATTTCATGCTTAACACGCACACACATGCACACGTACATACACACACACACACGCACACACACACACTATTAACATGCTGCATACATTACACACGACATACGTACACAAATATACAACACACACTATACAAAATGTAACATATAAACACACACAGAATTCACTGCGTACTCACATATACACACAACATATACCTTTACACACGGCATACAGCATACTAAGAAAACACACACACACACACACACACACACACACACACACATACACACATGCACACCATTCTATTTTACGTATACATTATACAGCATCACTAGCGAAGGTGCGTGGCTCAGTGGTTAGGGTATTCGGCTCACGATCGTAAGGTCGTGGTTTCAATTCCCGGTGACGCATTTTGTCCTTGAGCAAGACACTTTATTTCACGTTGCTTCAGTCCACTCAGCTGGCAAAAATGAGCTGTACCTGTAATTCAAAGGGTCAGCCTTATCACACTCTGTGTTACGCTGAATCTCCCCGAGGACTACGTTAGGGGTACACGTGTCTGTGGAGTGCTCAGCCACTTGTACGTTAATTTCACGAGCAAGCTGTTCCGTTGATCGTATCTGATGGGACCCTCGTCGTCGTAATCGACGGAGTGCTCCTATTACTAGCACGCCAGGCGAAATGCTAAGCGGTATTTCGTCTGCCGCTACGTTTTGAGTTCAAATTCCGCCGAGGTCGACTTTGCCTTTCATCCTTACGGTGTCGATAAAATAAGTACCAGTTACGCACTGGGGTCGATGTAATTGACTATCCCCCTTCCCCCAAAATGTTTAAGGCCTTGTGCCTTGAGTAGAAATAAGTATACAACATCACTTTCTTTACTACAGCCATGTCCTAACGCAGTCCTACGATGTCACACTGCGAGTAACATGGCGGTGAAATAGCTCTTGTATTTTAGGGGACTAAGGCGGTGAAATAGCTCTTGTATTTTTGGGGACTAAACCCCTATACATACATATATTTATACATATATGTATGTGCATGCGTATGTACATATGCATACGTACATACAGACATAATACGCATATACACACATAACAACATATGTCTGTACACCAGTGAGTGTATGTGTCTGGTGTGAGTACGAGCGTGTGTGCGTGATTGTGTACGTGTGTACGTGTGTTGTGTGTGTCTTTGTTTGTTTGTGTGCGTGTGTACGTGTATATGTGTGTGTGTGTGTGCACGTATGATGCTTGCATCAGTTGATTCTTCAATATGTTACATCCCTGCTGAGGCCCCAACTGCTTCAGCTCGTTTCTAATTGGACTTTGATGTTATCGGCCCTCATATATATATACATCACTTGCTGTACGTTTAATGTTTATTTAGCTCCCACTAACATTCGAAACGTGGATCTCTCCACTCCTCTCTCTGATGTCATCGACATTCCCAAACGTCTTCCCAGCCATACACCGCCCTCTCTCGTTTACTCTACTCTTCCTCCACGGATGCTGCCAGTACGAAGACTAAATAGTCACCACACCGAAATGTTAGGTTGGTCCCATCTACTTAGATGTTACATATCTATTCTATAAACAGTTTTGTTATTTTCCGCTCTTCTAAAAATATAATGCGATAAAGTGTATTCTGATACAGATGTCATTGCCACGTATGACCGAACCATCTTTGCCTCTTCGCGACAACAACCCACGCTACATCATTATCTCTGTCGAATTCTTTGGAATTTAAAGTCAGGTGACTCGTGTCAAAGTTTCAAGAATCTCGTTGCAAGCACTCCAGGCAGAAAATAATATTCCTTTCCGTCTGATTTCATTTCGATGGGCAGCTCACAGAATGGCACTCAATACCCACAATAGACCTTAAGGAATTTACGCACAGTTCTTCTACAAATTTAAAAAGCAAAACCTTGAAGAAATCGATCAATGCAAGATCTTATTCTTATGCAAAAGACCGTCAAATTAAAGGAAGATGTTATTGGATACCGAACGAATCCAAGTTCCCGTATCTCTGAAATCGATTTGGGTTTTCGGCCGCTTAATTAAGATGATCTTTACTACTTTAGTAGAGTTCCGTTAACGGTTGATCTTCAATCAGGATGGCTCTAATAATATTAATCCCGCAGAAATCTGTTCCGTTCGAAACTTCTAAGAAACGCAACTTGGACCCGTTCTGTATTCAGTTTTTCGATTCAATATTTGTCCCCTGGACTTATTGTGATAAAGTGAAGACATATCTTTGGTCACCTCAGTATAGATAATAAGACAAGTGATTTTAATAATGCTCCTTATATGATTCTTGAACAAAGTACATCCGTGTGAGTTCCCATCCTCACCAAATTCTTCAACCTTCCTCTTTCTCTCTCTACAGATATCTATTAAACAAGTAAAAATAATATATAGCGTGTTTTTCGTTGCCAAGATGATCAATTCCTTTCTCTTTCTCTCTCTCTCTTTCTCTCTCTCTTTCTCTCTCTCTCTTTCTCTCTCTCTCTCTCTCTCTCTCTCTCTCTCGTTCCCTTCCTACTCTCTCTCTCTCTCTCTCTCTCTCTCTCTCGCTCTCGCTCTCTCTCGGTCGAATATCGTCATTCACTCACCCTTCCAATATCTCCAAGATAGTTGAAATCATTGAAGTCACCCACATTTTGCCACAATCTCTACTCCCTAAATCCCTCACAGCATGGTCCCTATTATCCCTCATTCACTAGCAGTCTGTTGACCATTGAACTAAATCCCACGGGCACGCATATTTTCACATATCACGACTTCCACAAAGTAATGCCTTTGCTATGGGCATCACCAAAATCCTTCGACTATATTTGTTACAAAAAATCCCCTGAGAAAGTCTTCTACCAAATGGCTGCAAGTGGCTC
>NC_142943.1:5724277-5731777 GCF_046866305.1 Octopus bimaculoides
AGCACTCTCAATAGGATATCAAGGAAAAAAGTGCAGCTGTTGGTCGAGTCTTCGACAGACCATTCCGCACTGGGTTATGCAACAGAAGATAAGTGACAAATTGAACTCCTGATAAAGCCGGCTACGTCTAACCGTAAACCACAGAATCTTTTGCAATGATTAGATAAGAAAAATGGCGAATCTCTTTGTTTACTTTAAAGTTACTGCAATGGAGGCCAGTAATAGTAGCGATTAGTTCATTTATCTGAACGACACTGATACCAGATGTGTTACAGCGTGGCATTACATCGCTTTAACTGTTTTATAATACAAGCATGGGAACAGAATTGTGATAACGTAAAATTACATATGTAGGTGTTTAAATGCATTCTGCACACACATACATATGTACACACAGATATGTACGCATGTATATATATATATATATATATATATATATATATATATATATATATATATATATATACACACACACACACACACATATATATATATATATATATATATATATATATATATATATATATACACACACATAGACACGAACATAAAGATGTATATATGCATATATATATATATATGTGAATGGTTTGTTTTATGTCGAGTTATAATAGAAACAATAAAAATTTTAAACTGAACTGGAGAATTGCTGAACATTTCTGTTGAGTACATATTTATTAAACTTTTACAACTGGGGTGACAGTAACTTCGAAGTTTAGGCCTGTTAGTCTTCGTGGGACAGTCCACGTCGGTCAGCAGTTCGGAATTTTAGACGTTTCTGTCACCCACCTTGTAAAAGTATTCTACACACACACATACACGCATACACATACACACACACGATGCTCTTACGAGAAGATGGGTCGCAGGTTGCCCATTTCTATAGTCTAAGTTATATATTAACAAAATGTTTAATCCCAGGTAACATCTTTCAGTTAAGCAGACCTATTAATCGAAAACGTTCCAAGCACGACCATCTCAGCTATTTCCAAGACAGTTATAAACCTAATACCAACTTATTATCCAACGTCTCCTCCTTGTCTAAATAGCGTAGGACGAGTAAGGTAAATATGGCTGCTGTTTTTAGCTTCTTTAATAACTACAAAGAGCTTCCTATACTTGCTAAATATTTCCTCTGCAACTCTGGCCCAAGATCTGCTCTGGAATCCCCTCAATCGCTTTTATTGTAACTAGAAACCTTTCCGTTTCCCTCAAGCAGGAAGCTGCCTAGCAAACCACTTTAATCTCCCTTCTGTGTAAGTAAGCCTTCCTGGTTTTCTTTCGAAACTTATAATCTCTCAACCACAAAATCTCTGCGGTACTTAATAGAAAACAGATCGGTTTTACTGTCAACATTAATTATGGTCTCACACCTCAGTGAAACCACATTAAAAAGTACATCTTTACAGTTCATCAATGAGCAACCTCTGTTGGCTGGTTACTTAAGAGCGTTTAAGATCTTTATAGAATCGTTTAAAGTGTGATAGTTGCGAGGCAAATATATAAGAGGTGGAGGCGGAAGTGTGTAGTAATGGATTCATATGGGAGAAGCTGGAAGAGGTGGTATGTAGAAAGTGTGGTTCAATTATATTCCACAAGTCTTCGTCTTTTACGGCCTTAAAGAAGTCCTTAATTGTGCTGAGTAAGACAATTAAGGAAACAGAATAATATGGCGTCAAATTTAACAAAGTCAATGAAATGAAATTGCAATCTAAGTTAATTATCCTGACGTAACAATAAGCATGTCCAATACAGTGACGTATCACGCTAAAAAGAATGACGTAATAAGCTAAAGAAGATGACGTAACAAATTCTTATTCAAATTTGATGTTATGAGTTAATAAGATGACATACTAAGGAATAGCATAAATAATAGGAGATCACAACTGCTGAGTCATGTGCTGACGTAATCAGTTTGTTAATGTGAAGACGACAAGCAGTGGATTTCATAGATGTCTTGCGGTATCGCTTCTAGATTTTGCTTTCTGATTTGTAATTCCAGCTTGGAATTTAAATCCTGCCAATGACCAGGGATGATCCAATCACGTGACCAAGTTAATTATGAAAGCAGTGATGGACGGAGGAAAGTTATGGCTGCCTACTGCTTCTTTGTAGTCGATGATTATGATTGAATAGTATCCCAGTTGACTGCCATCCGGGAAGCAATAAGATCAGACGGGATAATATTGTTGAGAGACTAACAGGCACAGGTGTAGCTGTGAGGTTAAGAAACTAGGTTTGAAACTACCTATCTATCTATCTATCTATATATATATATATATATATATATATATATATATTCAATTTTTTTCTCCGTGTTTTTCTCCTTGTTTTTCTCCTTATTCTTTCTGTTGAATAGCGTAGCTCGAAACGTTAAAGACTTTCTCTATTCCCGAGCGTTAAACTAATACATCCTTTTGTTGTTTACACCACCTGTCCTCGTCTGTTGTTGTTTTTTTTTCGTAAATTCTGCCATATATATATATATATATATATATATATATATATATATATATATATATATATATATATATATATATATATATATATATATATATATATGTGTATGTATGTATATATGTATATATATATATATATATATATATATATCCATTTACACACACTCACACACAGAGAGTCGAGAGTGCTAATGTATGAAACTCTCGATCCTTTCGTCGCTCTGTAATGACTGATAATTATTGATTAAAATATGCATAAATACATGCATGCATGCATGCATACAGGTACATACATATGTGTGTGTGTGCGTATGTATGTGCGTGTGTGTGCGCGAACGCGTGTTTTGTTACGTATTTAAATCATGTACGAAGTGAGCGAATGATATCACATGCACACATACACATGTATGTTTACACGCAAATGAACATGCATATACATGCGTGTGTGCGTGTAAATATGCATCTGTTTACGCATGGACATAGTTACCATATCACTGACATGTCATACACACACGCGCACACATACATACATGCATGCACACACACGGAAAATACATATCCATCACTTATACATAACTACATACACGCACGCATACATCCGCACTTCCATACACGTAACATTAAACCATCCACATTATACTAGACCGCCTAAACTATTTGTTCCTTTCATACAATAAACCTTCTTAATAAGTCTATTACATGTGTAAAATGTAGCGCGATGTGAACGAGTCATATATCACATCAAATAATACGATAGCATGAAAGCATCATAATACGACTGAAATAGATATGGTTGCGTGTGATATTTTAGATTAGTTTGAACCCCGTGAAAGTGAACTCTTTTAGTTAATTTGACACTAAACGTAGCGGGAGTTGCCGCGGGTCATATTACAGCTGACATGTTCATTCGGAATCGCAATTTCATGAATTTATAACGTATATAATTTGATAATTTCGATATGTAATAAGATGCATGTAAAACGCCAGAACAAACTAAGCAGCCATTTTATACGCTCGGCTAGGTCCTTTTGCTGTTGTGGCTACTTTGATATTTCGCTTGCATTGTACAAAATGATGGAAGGTTACCCAGTTTGGGGTCGAAGCAAAGCGAATCAATTTTGATACAGTTATGTCGTCTGTATCATGTACGATAATAGTAATGATGATGATGACGATGATGATGATGATAATAATAATAATAATAATAATAATAATAATAATAATAATAATAATAATAATAATAAAATAATGATAGTAATAATAATATCCGAGTGAGTAATTCGTCCGCTTAGCTGTAGTTATACTAATTAGTTTAACTTTTGCGCGTGTTCACATATGCACGCATGCGCGGGCAGACACACACGCGCGCGCATACACACACACACACACACACACACACACACACACACACACACACACGCATGTGTGTGAATATGTGTATGCACTATAAATATATATATACATAAATATATATTTATATATAAATATGTGTGTATACATATATATATATATATATATATATATATATATATATTTACACACACACACACACACATATATATATACATATATAAGCGTATACAGGCATATATGTGCAAAGACTTACATGCATGCCACATTTACGCCTCTAAGTATGCACGTAACGTTGCATACTCTAATCTGGACATATACGGGAGTGTGCACATGTGTATGTGTGAGCAATTATATAGACATCCAGGCACATTCACACAGCCATACATACAATCATAAACACATACACACATACATACATACATTACTACATATATACACTATATTCACATCAGAGTCTGTAGCGATAAATTCATTTGTATAATTAGGGTTGTCTGACGTTTTAATTCAAGCGTGTCAGATAATAAAGTGTAGCTGCAAGTAGTAGTAGTAGTAGTAGTAGTAGTAGTAGTAGTAGTAGTAGTAGTAACAGTAGTAGTAGTAGTAGTAGTAGTAGTAGTAGTAGTAGTAGTAGTAGTAGTAGTAACAGTAGTAGTAGTAGTAGTAGTAGTAGTAGTAGTAGTAGTAGTAGTAGTAGTAGTAGTAAGTTTTCAATTGTCAGGAACATTGAAACAGGCAGAGAAACACAGATATACATATTAAGTCATGGTCACACGGAGACACAGGGAGACACAAGGTGACACGGGGAGACATAGGGCGACACAGGGAGAGAATTAGATGCATACAGACATAGGCACACACACACACACACACACACACACACACACACACACACACACATATATAAACACACACATACAGAGTCACATACACACACAGGTCATGCGAAGACAGAGACACAGTGGGACACAAAGACACACACATGCACACAGGGGCACAGTTATAAAAAGGCAGTCAAAAGAATGCGGAGACACAGAGAGATACTGGAAGACGGTGGGACACACAGACACACATACATGTCTGAGTGAAACTATGTTTTTTTTTGTTTTTTTTTTGGTTCTATCCAAAAACAGAAGTTTCCATCTCGTTCGGAATGGTTGAGGTGGTATCTAACGCTGAAGAGACGAAATCACGCTAAAACATCGTCACCAGTAATGCGATGACGTTCTTTGGAGCTAGATATGTTTCTAAACCAAAACCACGGAGGAAAATTTGTTCTGTGCAGCGAATGCCACAGTTTCCTATTCTGCAGGAATGCACACACATACAGACACATGGCACTTGGGCAAATATTTTCCACTATAACCTCGGGCCGATCGATCAAAACCTTATGTGTAGATTTGGTAGACGGAAGCTGAAAAAAGCCCGTCATATATATATATATATATATATATATATATATTTATATATACGTACATAAATATATACGACGGGCATCTTTCAGTTTCCGTTTACCAAATCCGCTCACAAAGCTTTGGTCGGCCCGAGGCTATAGTAGAAGACATGTGCCCAGGGTGCCACGAAGTGGGTCTGAACTCGGAACCATGTGATTGGTAAGCAAGCTTCTTACCACACAACTCAGCCAAGCCTGCATAGATTCCGTTTACGGAATTTTTCTCAGAAGGAATTGGTCAACGCAGCCGGAAGGTAATGGAATGAAAGAAATAATATTCAAAGCAGAGAGCAGCTAAAACATGTTCTGTTGACTTCCTGTAGAAATAATTCCAATGTCAGTTCATTGTTAATTAATGTTATGCGAGGCTCACCCTTAACCCCCCCCCTCCTCCCCCCAGTGGCTGGAGGTCGTCGAGTGCTAACTTATATTTCCGCCTGGTAGACTCTTCACAATAAATAACCAAAAAATAAATAAATAAACGAAAATAAATCAAAATCAAAAACAAGATATCTTTGTCAGAACCACTTCGGGAATGTAGCAGGAAGCGAAGAGGTGAGCTGGAGAGAGGGAGGGAAAGAGGAAGAGAAAGCGAGAGAGAGAGAGAGAGAGAGAGAGAAATAGAGAGAGAGAGAAAGAGAGAGAGAGAGAAAGAGAGAGAGGAGTGAGAGAAGATATTAAGAGTATGACATAGGTGCAGGCGTGGCTGTGTGTTAAGCTTGCTTCCCATTCACATGGTCTCAGGTTCCATCTCACTTGATGGCACCTTGAGCTGGTGTTTTTTTACTATAGTCACGGGTTGACCGAAGCCTTCCGACTGGATTTGGTTGACGTAAACTGAAAGAAGCCCGTCGTATATATATACATATATATATGGGAGAATTTACGAAAAAAACAACAACAGATGAGGACAGGGGGTGTAAACAACAAAAGGATGTATTAGTTTAACGCTCGGGAATAGAGAAAGTATTTAACGTTTCGAGCTACGCTCTTCAGCAGAAAGAATAAGGAGAAAAACAAGGAGAAAAAACACAGAGAAAAAAACAATTTGAATGGTGTGGTCAGCGATCTATCATGGCGTGTGTGTGTGTGTGTGTGTGTGTGTGTGTGTGTGTGTGTGTGTGTGTGTGTGTTTGTTCCCCCCACCCCCACCGCCTGGCAACCGGTCTTGGTGTGTTTAATTCCGCGAAAGTTGGCGGCTTGACAAGAGAGTCGGATAGAATAGTTATCGAGCTTAAAATAAAAATAAGCTATTGTAGCGAGCGAGACATTAGCTTAACCACTTAGAAACTTACAAGAACCGTTGCAACAGGTGAACCGTCGCAGTTTCGAACAGCGAAGTGAAGTTATGAACTTAATGGTCTTCGTGCGGTTTTCTAACTGGCAAACATATGTTGTTCCACACTGAAATCGCAATAGTTTTATTACCGTAAAACAATTCACATCAGGTCTCTCTCTCTCTCTCTCTCTCTCTCTCTCTCTCTCTCTCTCTCTCTCTCTCTCTCTCTCTCTCTCTCTCTCTCTCTCTCTCCCTCTCTCTGATTCTCTGTTAATCTCTCGCTCTACCTCGTGTTTCCTTACTAAAAAGTATTTGAACAACTTAATCAGATCATAACAATCACTGCGTCATATTTTCACAAGATACAGGAAATAACTACCTTCTAAGATGAAATCCTTCCAATTTTTTTCCTCCCCACATTGTATAATCTACACAAATCTCTACTTTTCTGTATCATGTAGCATGTTTAGTTATGTTCTATCTTTTTTTCTTTCTTTTTTCGTATGTTCTAATTATCTTCATTGTGAAATATGCTAATTAAAACCTTCCAATATTCGGATTTTCTTCTGTTGTAGCTCTCGGCTTACGATTTTAAAATCACAATCAACTATTATTCATAAAATAGATTAGAAAAATTTTTAGAGACTCACGTTCCGTATTTGAGACTGATTAAATCTCGGAATAAAATATGGATCTCTCTAAAAATTAGGTCAATAAGAAACATAAGAGTCTGAAGTAATCAAGGAAAAGTAACATCGATAAAGAAATCTATATTTTCCGGTTTTTTAAGTGATTCGTTGCGTCCAACCTGAAACGTGTACACCCATTGATCTATCTATCTATCTATCTATCTATCTATCTATCTATCTATCTATCTATCTATCTATCTATCTATCTGTCTGTCTATCTATCTATCTATCTATCTATCTATCTATCTATCTATCTATCTATCTATCTAT
>NC_142943.1:5734277-5746777 GCF_046866305.1 Octopus bimaculoides
ATCAGAGAAACAAACATTGATATATATATATATATATATATATATATATATATATATATATATATATATATATATATATACATATGTATGTATTTATGTATATTTTTTATACCAAAAATTAGGCAAAAATATAGTATTTGTTGACAAACTTAGCAAAATACTCACAATTGAGTTTTTTGTATATATATCGACTTTAAAGAGAGCTCAAAACTGATCCATTGAAAATGCTTTATTATAATAATAATAACAATGAAAATTACCTATGAACATTTCGATGCAATATCCAGATCGGTTCTTGCATATTATAAAATATTATAAAATATTATAAAATATGGGATACTACATCTCGTCAGGGCCTTATTATTATTATTATTATTATTATTATTATTATTATTATTATTATTATTATTATTATTATTATTATCATTAATATGCAGACAATAAAAATAGAAAGCATTCATATACAATTTTCATAGTTGACGTATAAAACTGTGCAAAGCAGGTTGAAAATACATGAAATGATATACAACCGTTCATCTTAAAGGTGTTGAAATCAAGCAAATTAATATTTGTTTACATATGGAATTCAAACGGAAGTTGACATTTAAAACAGAAGTGAATTTTGTAATGTTAAGCGTAATAATTTATGTTTAATATACAAATAAACTTTATAGTTTAACAATTTTTTAATATTCATTTATAATTTTTTCAAAGTAATATGATTTTTATTTAATAACATGGAAAAAAAACTGGACACAGTCCTGCACTTCTTCAATCATTATATTATAGATATATACACATATACGATGACTGGAATATCTATTCTTAATGCGTTCTGGCAGATTCGAACGTGGATGTCCAAGTCTTTGTTGTGTTTTGCCACAAGAGAATACCTTCTCTTTTACGACTGATGTGTTTTTATAACACCGCACTCGATGCATTAGTGCAAGGGATTCTTAGAGCGCTGGTGTTTCGATATCATTCTGTCTCGTCAGCTAGAGGCAACCCGGACTAATGACTGGATCAAAACAGGAAGCTCTTGTTCACTATTTCAGTGAACAAACTGTTTGCTGATTCATGCTGATATCTGCCAACCGATAATAATTGCACGGTGAACGGATAATTATTTGCACAGTGAACAACTTGAATCAAAACAATGATTTGTATATTTATTCTTAATATATTCCGCCAGACTCGGACGTGAATACACGAATCACTGCTGTGTTTAGCCACAGGCGAACAACTTCTCTTTTACTACGAATAACTTTCTTTGAGAAAATCGTGTCTATTATGAATAAACGTCCTGTGTTTCTTCTAGCCGTTGTTTTTCATCATTTTCCACCACCATCCCCTCGCATCATCTCTTCCCTCATATAGTCATTTCGCGATCCTCCACACCTTCACCTTCATATAAACCACCAAACACCCCGCCTCGTTACTTTAATGTACCCTCCAGCATTGCCGTTGTCATGACGACGACGGCCATAAGCATCAAGAACAACGACACCACCACCACCACCACCACCTCCATATCCATCTCTCCCACCATCATCACCACTATCATTAGCACTGTCATCACCAACAACACCGCCATTAAACGATTACCACGAATCACCAACACCACCATCATCACTTTCACTGACAGCAACAACACCAAGAACAAGAACGACTCTACCACCACCGTCACCACCACCATCACCACCATCACCGTCTTCAGCAACAACAACAACAACAACAACAAGAACACTACTGTAAACACCCCCACCTTGGCAGCTCGGAAATCCGATCTCCCATCCTATGGTTCACATAATCTGTCCTTTTCAATTTATTAATGTTGAATAAATGATCCGGATAAGAGGTTTCTCTTAATGTTGGCCCTGCTGAGTACTCGAGCACTACGCACGTTTGGTAACTCGCGAACGCAACCATCTCCGTTTCAACATGGCCTCTTGTCATTCGATGCTCTCTGACATCTCTTCAAGATATTTTTCACTCTGAATGTGCCTACGTGTGTACTGGCATACATACATATATATATATATATATATATATATATATATATATATATATATATATATATATATATATATATATATATATATACATACATACATACATACATACATACATACATACATACATACATACATACATACATACATATATATCTATGGACATCCGATATGCTAGAAAGAGTTCATCAACTACCCAATCACAAGGAAAAATAATGTTCTCCAGAAACATGTTATGTTCTGGTGTTTGCTCAATTTTTTCTGGAGAACATTTTTATTTGTGGTTGTGTCGTTGATGACCTCTTTCTAGCATATCGGATGTCCACTTAGTGGTCATCCCTTCTTATACGCATGCAATACAATTTTTCTGAATTTTCAGATTTTTTATATGCCAGGCCACTGGTTTTAAATTGATGTTAATTAAATTCATATTCAATTTATCACCCTCAGTACATATATATATACAAATACACATATGTATATGTATATGTATGTGTGTGTAGATAATAATCTACGCAAAGTCAATATCTATGCACATAGTGGATGTTTGTTGGGAGTTGGTGTCCATTAAAAGCCTGTATCAATTAATAGGTATTATACCGGCAATGTGTTGATTGTAAATTAGCAGGATTGATTAATTAAACATAAAACTCACATTCATTCCGCCGGATTAGATTTAAATTTAATTTTACTTTGCCCACACATATACGATATCATAAGAACGGATTAAGTTTGGGTCTTAAAAGTAAAAGTTGATACTGGATGATTTTATGAACACCCACTTTGCTTTTTATTATGAAGCACGTGAAGTCATTCTTGTGTGACTGCAGGACAGGTGGCTGGAACCTGTGAAATACTAAATGAGAATATACAAATTTTATGTATTTGTATGTATTAATTTACACACACACACACACACACACACACACACACACACACACACACACATACAATAAATTGCTGGCAGGGACACTGTATTTCGTTTTCCGACCAAAATATATTACCAAATATATTAAATGTTTTAAAGTCGATGTTGTGTTCTACTTTTTGTGTTAGCAGTGCGATGTAATCACTTTTAAGTTATCTTTATAGAATTTTTATAGAATTTAGCGCCAGCCCTGAAAGTTACGAAGCTTGGTGTACGAAGACGCCTATGTAAACAATGGGAGGAAACAATGACTCCTTAAACATGTATATACACCCGTTATCTATTTTTCTATCTTCTAGCGCATTGTTTCCTTACACATATTCGTATACCAAACGATGTAATTTTTAAGGCTGTCTCTAGATTCTATAGAAAATCAGTAGATACACTTAAAAGTGATACACACACACATTTATAAACACACACACACACACACACACACACACACACACACACACACACACACACACACACACACACACATACATATATATATATATATCCATGTGAGTATGGAAAACGTTTCTTCCTTAGCTTTTAAGGAGAGTATTCATAGCTTGGAATGAAAGCTTATACAAAGATACATATATACATTATACACACACATACGTATGTGTTAATATGATGGCAGCTCACATCGTTTTCGATGTTTGAATGTTTCAATGAAAAGATTTTTTTCTTTTTTAAATAAAAAAAAGTGCTGCATCAATTTTCTCGCCATATTCAGCTAATATTGTAAAAACTCTGTATAACATACGTTGTAGTTGTGAGATATAAAGCAGATTTCTTGATTCTGTGATCTAAAATAGAATTTTATATTTGTGATGTAGAACAGACCTTGTCTCTACGTTGTAAAGCTGGCTTCTTAATTCTGTGAGAAATATATTAAAAAAAAAAGGAAAAAAAAAAAGGAAACAAAAATTAGATTTTGTCACTGTGAACTAAGACCACAAACGTATGAGGTGTGAAATAGACTCTCATTCACAAAGTAAAAGTATATTATTTTAATGGTGGTAACCAAGTAGATGGTGTTGGCGGTACTGGAGAAACTTCCTTATTTAAAAATGAAAACAGGAAACAGACCAAATCCAGGTGTTTCTATAATCATACAACCATTTAAGTTACACTGATTTTCCACGTCCATAGAATAAGTAACAGTTGACCACTGAGGTCGATGCAATCGACATACCATCTCTCCTGGAATTGCTGGCCTTGTGCCAAAATTTGAAGTTAGTATGTGGAAATAATTAAGGCGGCGAACTGGCAGAATCCGCCGAGGTCGACTTTGCCTTTCATCCTGTCGGGGTCGATAAATTAAGTACCAGCTACGCACTGGGGTCGATGTAATCGATTTAATCCCTTTGTCTGTCCTTGTTTGTCTCCTCTATGTTTAGCCCCTTTGTGGGCAATAAAGAAATAAGAATCGTCTCAGCTCAGCAGTATTTCGTCCGATTTTACGTTCTGAGTCCAAATTCTGCCGGTGTCGACTTTCATAATATTCGGGTCGATAACGCAAGTAGCATTTAAAAACTTCTGTTGGTGTAATCGACTTACCCTTTCGTCCCGAAATTGCTTGCCTCGTGCCAAAATTTGAAAGTTGTATGCAGAAGTAATTAGTTACTCCACGATTGTAGAAATTGTGTGTTTAATTAGCAGTATGAGCAATGAGCTGTCTAAACGAAGCCGTGAAGAAGACTAAACTTATTGATCAAATAGAGCACGTAACGAAACTTGGATACAGAGAGGACAAAGGAGCGAGAGAAGATAGCACAGAGAAGACATGGTAGTCGTTTCATAAAGACCTGGACCAAAGTTGTTGTATATGATTGAAAGAGAGTCATTGACGGCTGTTGTTTGGGACAATGACAAGCAGATAGCAGTTAAATGAAAGGCAGACATGTTGAGAGTCAGACAGACAGACAGATGGACAGAGCAATAGTGAGACAGAGGAGTTAGTCAAGACTGTTTACTTAATCGAGTGGAGCGGCGGTTGTTGAGAGAAAAGTATCACTTAAAACTGCATTTTGGTTCGCATATGATAAACACTTGAGATGTCAGTCTGAAGAATTGATTCCTGTGACCAAACACAGCTGTTAAAGCACACTTACACGCACGCACACATACACATAAGTATCTATGGGGAAATACTATATACACACACACACACATAAACTTACATATGAATACATGCATACGCACACAGGAACACGCATATGTTGATATATATATATATTCGTGCATTCGCAAGAAGACGTAAACACATACGCACACACTCACACAATTGCACACACGCACACATACACTTGCACCCCCCCCCCACACTTATTCACGAATTGTCTCTCCATTCCTTGAACATTTTTTCCCTTCTCAAAATTCTAGTTATGTGTACGTAATGGATATCTGTGCGTAAGCGTGAGCATGTGAATATATACGAGTGTGTGCATGTGGGTGTTTAAAACATGCAAATATATATATATATATATATATATATATATATGTGTGTGTGTGTGTGTGTGTGTGTGTGTGTGTGTGTGTGTGTGTGTGTGTGTGTGTATAAATGCATATGTATGTCTTCACAGACACCATCATATATGCATATACACATATATACACATATTTTCTTGTCTGTCCAAAACCACAATATCTGGTCTGTTATGCTTACACTCGACAGAAGTTTTGATGGGAATGTTCCACCAGTATTCCTCTTGTTGGTGTTTGTGTACGTATTCAATAACAGGAAGATTCTCTATATTTATTCCAGGACCGCTTTTTATTCCGGATGGCTTTGTATATTGTCTTTGCAACAACGTTACGTCACATAGGGAGACAATACCGTGATGACATTTTTGGGAAGTTGCTAATCACGTGTGTGATGTCTTCCACAGAAATATGACATAATCTACCTTTACGGTTGCATCTTGGGACTCCAAGGGCTTCACTGTCTCTTGTTGATTAGCAATCTCCTGTTCTCTATATGACTACGTACCTACGTACGTATGTATGTATGTATGTATGTATGTATGTTTACAGGTGCAGCATCCATTTTCCAAAACCTTTTACTCCAAAACCTATCCAGATTATTGATTTTACCGAACAGAGAATGGTCATGTTAATAAATATATCCTAAACTAAACAAATATTAAATTTATTGAAATAATTAAATGAAATACAAGTACTTCTACATCAATATAAATAATACAAGTAGTATAAATAATGATTAATATGGTAGACAGAGTAAGGCGGTGAGCTGGTAGAAACGTTAGCACGCCGGGCGAAATGCTTAGCGGTATTTCATCTGTCTTTACGTTCTGAGTTCAAATTCCAACGAAGTCGACTTTCCATTTCATCGTTCCGGGGTCGATAAATTAAGTACCAGTTGTGTACTGGGGTGAATCTAATCGGCTGGTCCCCTCCCAAAAAATGTCTGGCCTTGTGCCTGGAGTAGAAAAGAATATGGTAGACAGAGTGTGTTAGGTGTTTTATTTAGGACAACGATCGTTTCTGCTTACTTCTGCACTGCTCCTTGGTAGGTAGGTGGAGATTGATGTAATGGAATCGATGTATATTAATATTAATATTCTTTATAAGCCTATAGCTTATATAAAAAAAAATTATTATTATTATTTACACGATTGTAAAATTCGGCACCACTTTTCAAATGTATCTCAGAAAAGGCACACATCCGAAAACAGTCACACAAACACATACGCAAATATGTTTTCGCTAATATTCATATACACATGTACATATACACAAAGGTTTATATACACACATTTACGCATACTTACTTATACATGCGTACACGCGCACACATATATACACATGCGTACATTTTATATTTTTCATTTACTCGTGTATATGTATATGTAAAAAAATGTTGGCATACATGGCTCATATATATATATATATCATGCATTTATATACGCATAGGAACGAACATACACTCAGCCACACTCATACGGATACACACTATCACGCTGATACACCGACACACACAAGCACTCACACCACACAAACACATATATAATAACATATATCCATCCTCACCGCACAATCGCTAAATTTTAAAAGATCGTTTCGATACACGTGTCATATTGGTAACACATTTAAATGTGGGTTATCTTCAAAATATCATTAATAAGATATTCGTCTCGTATTACATAATGTTTCATTTCCTGGTTTTGAATGTCAAGAATTAGCAGAGACTGTGTCGTTATTCTTTACAGCTGGAATCTTGGCGTTTCATGTCACGTAAAGACGGTCTCGCCATCATGTCTCTTGACACTGATATACTTACGTCTGAGCGGACCAGCCGTTCTGTTATCAGATGGTTGTGACTAGTCTTTTAATACTATGATATAATCGTAGAATATTTTCTGTTATCGACCACAGCGTTTGTTATTACTCTAGATTTTAAATGGTTTAATACACGGACAGAGAAACCGCTTCTTCTGTATTGTAGTCGTTCAGACAGACAGATATGTAGGGAGGAAGATGGACTTAGGGATAGATAGATAGATAGATAGATAATTGGATAAATGGATAGACAAATAGATGAACAGATGGATAAGTAGGTACATAGATAGATAGGTGGATAGATGGATAGGTAGGGTAATACATTTCTTTTATTAGCCACACAGGGCTCAACGAAGATGGGACAAATACAATGTAGAGCTTTTCTTTTTGGGAGGGGGAAGGAAGGGAAAAAAAAAAAAAATTGGTGGTGTCGATCAAAAGGGATCGTAGGAAGGGAAAAAGGGGCAGTTCGATCAAAAGGGATCGAAAAAAAAAGAAAAGGAAAGGCCGATCAATAGGGATCGTGTATCACACAGTAATGTTCTCGTGTAAAAAGAGGGGAGGACAGTTTAGGTTTAGCCGTGGAAGGAAAAGCCCACGGAAAAGACCACGGTAACCTTGGTCAATATTCTCATTGAAGAAACTATAACAGTAAGTGACTCTCTTTTGCCTTTTTGTTTTATTTTTTTTTTCTTGTTCATAGGGTTATGCTCAAGATGGCTCCGTCGTTCACACGTGCCATCCTTGCTACATTCACCCATCTTTTTTTGAAGCATTCACTAGACAAGACTTCCCTTTCTACTCTCAACTTCCTCTTCAGGTGATACTTGAAGAAGTTGATGAGAGATTGCCCAGAGAGGAAAGTCTTTGTCTCTAGACCTTTCAGACGCGTCCACCATACACATTCTTTCGCCATAGCCACAAGTACGATGAAAATAGCTCTTCCTTCCCGTTTAAAGGAAGGAGGCGCGACAATATTCACGATAGACTCGGCTGATAGACCGACTCATCCCACAGGCGATAGCAGTTGTTCGACGTAAGCCCACAGCTCGGAAATGGTGGGACACTGTACGAGTGCGTGCAGAACGGTTTCGTCGCTCTGCCGGCATCTCGGACAGGTCGGCCCCGTGTTTCTCGAGCCATGCCTGTAGAGCTTATCCCGAACGGGTAGTGCTTCTCGATAGCACTGCCAGGCCAGGGATCTCTGGAAGTTGTCCATAGGTCCCGGCCCGAAGGTCGTCTTAAACAGGCGGGTCAGGTATTCCTCGTCGACGCCCAGGTTCGCCCCGAGATCGTCGTCGTACCTTCCCTCCACTAATCCACTATAGAATGCGTTAGTTGTGATGCAGTCGCTCAAGGTTGACCCGGGTTGTTGGAGTTGCCGAAGAGCAGCGCGACACTCGCGGTGCCATTCGCCCTTCCTCGGCCTCTTCTTGATCCATGACTGCAGTTCGGTCATGGAGACGAGCTGCGGGAAAGCGCGCCGCACAAACGGTGACCACACCTGTTCACCGCTGTCTACGTAGAGCCGGAGATGTCGCAGTCTCAGCGCGTGTCTGCGCATCATCAACCACGGCATGCCCAGTCCTCCTTTTAACGGGTGTTGGCAGCAAACGGATCGCCTAACCATCGGAACGCTTCCTTTCCACAAGAAGCGGAAGAGGATGCGCTCCAGTTTGGTGATGGTAGGGTCGGGACAAGGAACGACGGTCAGGCGGTAGTAGATGACGGACGCGATGTACGTGTTCGCCACCTCCGCCCGACCTTTCAGGGAAAGCTTCCTCTCGGCCCATTGCCGGGCTAGAGTGGCCACCCTTCTCGTTATCTCGTCCCAGTTCTTCTCCGTTTGGAGGTCTGGACCAAACCAGACCCCGAGCATCTCAACCGGACCGTCAGTCCAACGTCCCACGACGGAGGCGCTACTTGACGGCATGGGGTTGCTTCTCCAGGTGCCGAGCCGCAAGCCCACTGACTTATCCCGGTTGATTTTCGCTCCCGTTACCGCTTCGTAGTCTCTCAGTGTCTCGCCGACAAGCTCGATGTGCTTTTGGCTAGACACTATGACGGTGACGTCGTCCGCGTATGCCGACACGCTCGTCCCGCATCCCAACTCTCGCGGGATGCCCCTCAGCGTCGCCAGCTTCCGCAGTAGTGGCTCGAGAGTCAACACGTACAGAAGCGACGAGAGGGGGCATCCCTGACGGACCGAACGTGCAATGTCGAAGGGTCTTGATAGATGCCCATTGACGCGAACTACCGAACGGATGCCTCTGTACAAGGCAGCCATCCAGCCGCGGAAAATGGGACCGAAGCCGGCTGCTATGAGGACAGCCTCCAAGTATTGATGGTCTACCCTATCGAAAGCTTTCGATTGATCTAAATTGATCAGGGCCCCACCCATGCCAGGTTCCTTAACTACCCTCTCTATGATGTAGCGCATCAGATGGAGGTTGTCATGGATGCTCCTGCCCGGCACCGCGCACGTTTGCGCCTTGCCGATCAGTTTCTCGATGACAAGCGCCAACCGCTTGGTTAACACCTTGGCCAAAATTTTCAAGTCTGCATTGAGCAGAGTGATGGGCCTAAAGTTATCTATGACGTCCCCCTTGTTTGGATCTTTCTTCAGCAGCGTTACGGCTCCTCGACTCACAAAACCGGGAATGCTCCCGTTTTGCTGCCAGTTGCAGTACACCGCCACCAAGACGTCTCCAAACAAGTCTGGCTTACAGTTGTAAAGCTCGTAGGGCAGACCATCCAAACCCGGAGATTTGTCCCTCGAGCATCCCGCCATCGCGTCCCTCACTTCCGCCGCCGTGATGGCACCTTCGCAGCACTCCGCCTCTCTTGCCGAGAGTCGTGGCAGGCTGTGCAGGTAGGCACTGAAGTCCACCCTGCGTTCTCGCTCGCCATTCGTCCCAAACAGTCGAGCAAAGTGCCGCTGAAAGGCCTCACACATTTTGCTTGGCTCGAGCAGTTCGCGCCCCTGTTCGTCCACCAGAGACCGAATGGTGGCTTTGTTGCCCTGTTGCGCCTCCGCCACCCGGGCCTCTCGTGCGGCTCCAACACCTTCGTTTCTTAGAGCACGCATCCTAGCCCTGACAACGCACCCTTCGTGTTTGGCGTTGAAGTGTTGGTCAAGGGCCAACCTCGCCGCCAAAACGTCGGATGCGATGCCACTTCTAATTGCCTCTTCTAGCTTCTTAACTAGTTCACCCTCTACACTGTTTCTGTCTATGGCTAGTGCTTTGCTATACCTAACCGCTTCTGCTTTTATTGCTCTCTTGAGGGCAAACCACCATTTGTTATTGATGATGGCTCCTGTCAAAGCCCTCTTTACTAACGTGCTAATCCGGTCTCTGAAAACTGGTCTCGACGGGAAAGACGCGTTTAGTTTCCAGTAACCGGAGCCCTGCCTATGTGTCTTATCTAAGTCTAGCGTACACGTCACAAGTTTGTGATCCGTGTAGCTGACTATGTGAAATTGTGGACAGGGTAATAGATAGATAGATAGATAGATAGATAAATAGATAGATAGATAGATAGATAGATAATTGGATAAATGGATAGACAAATAGATGAACAGATGGATAAGTAGGTACATAGATAGATAGGTGGATAGATAGATAGGCAGGGTAATAGATAAATAGATAAACCGATGGACATAAGATGGAGAGATAGCTAGATATATAGATAGAAACATGGATAAATACAGAGTTGGGTAGATAGATAAATAGACAGATAAACAGGTGGGAACGTTGGAACATAGAGAGATAGATGAATAGATAAGTAGATAGGTAGACAGACAATTAGACAGAGAGATAGAGAGATAGACAAACTGACACACCTGCCGAAGCTGACAAGAGGTGGGACTGAACCTGGGACCATATGGTTGGGAAGCAAGCTTCTTACCACGCAACCACTATAATTGTTAGGTAAATGTACGTATGTGTGTATATGTATATATCTTTGTATGTGCGTGCGTGTGTAACCGTGTAATTTATACATATTGCAGAGCCGTCATTTATTCCACCCACACTCTGCCCAGTCTCGATGCCTTCCAACCTTCCTGTTGGAAACAACTGGGACAAGAAGAGCATAATCACATCACTAAAATACTTGGTGGTGGTGGTGGGTGGGGCACAGCAGAAAATAGTTAGAGAAACCATTTTTAAGATGTAAGAAGATCTGCAAGAAACAGTAGTAGAAACTCCATCTAATGACAACGAACAGTGCTCGAGAAGGAAGACCAATTGTGCACAAACGCCATATATATATATATATATATATATATATATATATATATATATATATATATATATATATATATATAACGTGAGAGAGTTAGGGGTTGGGGGTTCAATTAATGAATTCAACGGGATACATTGTCTGCAAGTAGCTGGGTTCAGCATATTATCCTCCATTTTCTAATTGTTATATATATATATATATATATATATATATATATATATATATATATATATATATATATATATATATAGGACACGTTGGTCAAAACTGGAACACATGTGATTAGAGGCTCCAGATATATGAATGCTCGTATTTGAGTGTATACATGTGTATAGAAAATATATATTTTCTACAAATACACATGTAACCTTATACACAAGTGAAACTTTATCTGCGACTAAATAAATAGAACGTACTGTATGCAAAATAGTTCCTTTGTCTCTTGTATATACGCAATATATACGCACATAAATATATGTATGAATGTATGTATATATATGCATATATACCACTGTGTATATAATATATGTGTACGTATATATACATAGATATATATATTTGTATATAAATTGATGTATGTAAGTGTATATGCATATATACATATATATTTGCATGTATACTGTACACACCCAACACAGATATAAAACCCCAATATATAAATATGGTAACAGGCAGTTAGATTTATATACACCCCAGGGTGCATGGCCACCCGCCTCCGTATCCTGAGGCCTAGGAACAGATAGAACTACACACATACACATACAGACACATGCACAAATGCAGACACAAACATACACAAACATACACATATGTAGACACATATGTAACGCAGTCACAGAAACCGACGTTCTAAATATTTATTGCAGCTAATTACATTAAGGGCCTTGCAATATGTGGTAGTAGTAGTAGTAGTAGTAGTAGTAGTAGTAGTAGTAGTAGTAGTAGTAGTAGTAGTAGTAGTAGTAGAAGAAGAAGAAGAAGAAGAAGAAGAAGCTGTAGTGGTGGGTTTTTTCTGGAAC
>NC_142943.1:5749277-5764277 GCF_046866305.1 Octopus bimaculoides
GGGTTACTGCGTAGAGTAATGATTGCCCATAATGTTGTTTTATGTTGTGGTTTAGGGTAGTGTAGCATACTGTCGTGTACTTTGCGATGTAGTATGGGGTATTGTACTCTAGTGTTGCTACTTGGCATGATTTGGTATAGAAATGTATTTCAGGGTGCACAGAAGTGTGGGTACATCTGTGGGTAGAATGGGTATGAGCCGTTTTAGCTCAGCTGTTTTGGCGCCATTTATTTCACGTCGTTGATTCGGTGCAGACTTATTTGACATCAGCCGTTTTAATGTTTTATTTTGTCTCCCATTTCTCTCTGTTTATGTGTGTAAGCATCTAATTATGTTTTTATCTTTTATCTATTATTTGTTTCTGTCAATAGACTGCGATCATGCTGGGGCACCAGCATGAAAGTTTTTTTCGAGCGAATCCACCCCTAGTGCTTATTTTTCTTGAAACCTGGAACTTATTGTACGGGGACGTAAGCACACCAACACCGGTTTTCAAGCGGTGATGGAGACAAACACACACACACACACACACGCACACACACGACCGACCGTCTTTCAGTTTCCGTGTATCAATTCTACTCATAATGATTTGGTCGGCCCGAGTTATCGTGGAAGTCACTTGCCAGGGTGCTACGAAGTGGGACTGAACCCGGAACCATGTGGTTGGGAAGCAAACTTCTTCCCACACAGAAAAACAAAGATAACAACTGAATTCGAACACGGAATATAAACATCAGAAAGTAAAAACTGGTACCTATTCCTCTACCAATTCCATCAGCCAACACGAAATTCCAATTTCTTCAAAAATAAAAGTGAACCTCTCCGCTTCCTTCATACTCTTTAATTAGTTTCGGATAATTACTGTGTATGTGATCTGTTTTCTACCCCTAATTCAGGTTAATCCATTACCCCTGCATGACCTTATTATTCACAAAAAAGGATTAATCACAAATAACCTCTTTTTTAAAAACTTCCTCTGATAGAAATCTGATACCATGTCCCCATATAATGAAATAAATGTTTATGAAATATTTACTGTTTGTCTTAGACCAAGTCAGCAATGGTTGAGTAGATCGGTGACGGAAAGCGTTCCAGTTATGAACATCCCATAATTTATTTCGATATGATATAGTTGGTACTAGATTTAACAATGTGTCGTTCTTAACAAGTCGAGGGTGTGGTATGAGAAAAATCTGTGTTTCACTTTTTGGTTGGGTAAATGAGAAAGTAGTGATGTATTCCTAGCTTCGTTGTTGGACATTCAGGTCTCGCAGTAAACGGTATTTCAATATGGACTACATTAACTTAGTTGTACTTATAGGAAATATTCTTAGCCCCTTGTGGAGCAGAGAGCCGGTTACCCGGTTTCCATGGTGTATGTGTTCCCCGCCCAGCTGGACGGGACGCCAGTCCATCGCAGCTTTTTTTCCACTCAAGAAACAGGAAGAAGGAGTGAGAGAAAGTTGAGGCGAAAGATTACAACAGGGGTCGCCACCACCTCATACCGGAGCCTCGTGAAGCTTTCAGGTGTTTTCGCTCAATAAACACACACAACACCCGGTCTGGGAATCGAAACCGCGATCCTCCGACCGCGAGTCCGCCGCCCTAACTACTGTGCCATTGCACCCCACAGTTGTACTTATAGCTTATACAATATTGTGAAAAATTAAATCATGTGACGCGTATGTGACACTTGTGTGTGTGTGTGTGTGTGTGTGTGTGTGTGAGAGAGAGAGAGAGAGAGAGAGAGAGAGAGAGAGAGAGAGAGAGAGAGAGAGAGAGAGAGAGAGAAAGCTAGTCAGAGTGAGTGTATCGAATCTGGCACTCCGTCAGTTACGATGATGAGGGTTTCAGTTGATCCGATCAACGGAACAGCCTGCTCGTGAAATTAACGTGCAAGTGGCTGAGCACTCCACAGACACGCGTACCTTTAACGTAGTCCTCAAGAAGACTCAGTGTGACACAGAATGTGACAAGGCCGGCCCTTTTGAATTACAAGTACAACTCATTTTTGTCAGCTGAGTGAAGTGGAGCAACGTGAAATAAAGCGTCTTGCTCAAAGACACAGCGCGTCGCCAGGAAATGAACTCACGACCTTACGATCGTAATCCGAATACGCTAACCACTAAGTCACGCGCCTTCACTGAATGAGGGTATATATCATACAAAGACATGCATACCTATGTCTCACTCTTCCTTCCCCCCACATATATACGTAGTGAGGAAGTTAGACAGAAGAGTGATATGTGAAAATCCTTTAATGCGTCCTTCCTTACAATTTCTGGCCTTGTGCCAAAATTTGAAACCGATATTAAACTGGCGAGTGAAATGATGAGCAGTATTTCGTCTGACTTTACGTGCTGAGTTCAAATTCCGCCGAAGTCGACTTTGCCTTTCATCCTTTCGGGGTCGATAAGTACCAGTTGCGTACTGGGTCGATTTAATCGCCTGTCCCCACCTCCCCCAAAATTTCGTGCCTTGTGCTTAGAGTAGAAAACAATCGTTAGCACGCCAGGTAAACGGCTAAGCAGCATTTCGTCCGTCTTCACGTTCTGAGTTCAAATTCCATCGAAGTTTGACTTTGCCTTTCATCATTTCGGGGGCACTAAACTAAGTACCAGTGAAACACTGGGGTCGATGTTATCCACAAGTCCCTTCCCCAAGAATTTCAACAGAGGTAGTAGTGGAGGCGGTTCTATATATATATATATATATATATATATATATATATATATATATATATATATATATATATATATATATATATATAATTGCAGCGTGGAAGGTGTTTATAAGCCATTTAAAATAACACACAAAATCCGTTAGATTCACTTCAACATTTAAATTTAATTTGTCAAAATATTTTCATCGCTTTGAGACCGCGACCTGTTCACTGACAAAATTCTGTGCTGCAGTGAACAGGTCGCGGTCTCAAAGCGATGAAAATATTTTGACAAATTAAATTTAAATGTTGAAGTGAATCTAACGAATTTTGTGTGTTATTTTAAATGGCTTATAAACACCTTCCACGCTGCAATTGTTTTCGTTCCAGCACACGATCTCAGATCAGGTCACTTGCTATGCAAGTGCATCTCCGTAATATATATATATATATATATATATATATATATATATATATATATATATATATATATACGCACGATGAATTCAACAGTCAAACAGTTAAGAGCTCCGATATATGTTTCAGGTCATTCCTCTCCTCGTCTACGATGGCAGACATGTTGCATAGCGTTTCTGGAATTGAAGTGTCTTCTTAAAGCTACTTTGGAAATGTCTCAGTTTATCTCTAAGTCTGGAATTAAATCCTCCTCCCCTTCCCACCCCATCCTCTTCCTCGTCCTCCACACCTCCTCTTGCTGTGCATCTTTGCATAGAAACGTATTTTGCTGTTGTTGTTATCTTAGTTGTCATTGCATTAGTTGTGTTGTTGTTGTTGTTGTTGTTGTTATTATTATTATTATTATTATTATTATTGCTTTTGTTGTTATCGTTTCAACTACACACACCACGATAAAAAAGTCACCTTATATTTCTCCCCCTCTTCCTCCTCTTCCTTCTTTTTCTTCTTCTTCTTCTTCTTCTTCTTCTTCTTTTTCTTCTTCTTCTTCTTCTTCTTCTTCTTCTTCTTCTTCTTCTTCTTCGTCTTCTTTTTACTTCTTCTTCTCCTTCTTTTTTACTTCTTCTTCTTCTTCTTCTTCTTCTCCTTCTTCTTCTTTTTCTTTTTCTTCTTTTTTATTTCTTCTTCTTCTCTCCTTTAAACCAGACCAGCTGCTTCCTCACCCACGCAGCGTTGGGGGAGTACGGTCGATGGCATGCTGGTGTCGGAGGATGAGGAAGAAGACGTGGGCAGGGTGGAGGAGTGGGTGGGGTGGCGTTAAAATGTTACGGATGATAATGGCGGTGGTAGTGGTGCTGGTGCTGGTGCTGGTGGTGAGATTGTAGAAACGTTTTGATGTTTACAACATTCTGCAGCAAACCACCATTTGGGGGTACCAACCACCCCAGATACCCCGCTGTCCAAAACAACACACATGGTGTGCAGGCTAAGATAGTGCGTAACTACAGAGCCTATTTTAAAAAAAAGGTCACCCACGCGCACGTCTACCTTCTCGGTTTATACAGACATTCTCTGACATGCACCCGAATCCGGTTACAGATTAAATTATTTTCCCATTAATTCTCGCTGTTTATCCTCTATATTTTACCATTAAAATCTCTCAGTCATTGCACTGCGGCCACGCTGGAACACCGGTTTGAAGGATTTTGCAGAATACATCAACTCCTGAACTTCTTTTTTATTATTCATTTATTTATCTATTTATTATTATTATTATTATTATTATTATTATTATTATTATTATTATTATTATTATTATTATTATTATTATTTTGATGTCTGGTACTTATTCTATCGGTGTGTTTTATCGAAATGCCATGTTACGGGGACGTGAGCAAACCGACACCGATTGTCCTACGGTGGCATATGTGTGCATATGTGTACCTAAAGATATGTACACATATGCACACATATACATGCAGACACATACACACACATACACACACACACACACATACATGCACAAACACACACGCACGAACACATACACATATGGAGGACTTCTACACATTTTCTCCCAAATTCGTTCTTGAGGCATTGGTTCTTAAAGCATCTATTTCTTTGTATGATAGTTGTCATACCCATGTATGTTTATGCTTCTTAGTGGTCATACCCGTGTGATTTTATTCCTTTTGCAGTAATACCTGTATATTTCTGTCTACTAAAGACTTTACACCTACCTTTGGTATGCTAGTGGTCATACCCGTCTTTAGAAAATTATTTGTGGTCATACTCGTATAATTCCATGTGCTAATGACTCTATCCTAACTTTCTGCATACCCTGAGATTCCAACTCACGTGTTTCTGTATCTGTCTATAGTCATACCTGTGTGTTACACGTCAATCATACCCGTATATTTTATATCTATTAATAGACATACGCGCACAATTCTACATCTGTTAGTCAGCGTACCTGTGTAATTTTTATATCTAATTGTAATCATACCTGTGTCCTTCATTATTTGTGGTTGTACCCTTATATTGTATGGATGTTAGCGGTCATACCCGTATATTTCTCTTCCTATTTATGGTTATACATTAACGAGTATACGCCTGTTAATCGACGTAGCCGGGTATTTTGCATTCAATTGTAATCATACCCGTGTGATTCTATAGCTGTTAATAGAATACCCATCTATTTTCATAACTGTGATAACACCAGCGTGAACTATGTCAATTAGAGATCATACCCGTATATTTCTACACCTCTTTATGGTCATATCCGCATCATTTTACGTCTCTTAGTGGTGATACCCTTCTTTATATATCTAATTGTAGTCATACCCGGATGACTCTATGCCTTGTATCAGCCTTGCCCGTATATTTTTACATCTAACTCTGTTCATACCCGTGTAATCCACGTCAATTACAGAACATACCCGTATATTTCTCAGTCTATTTGTGATCACATTCCTGTGATTTAATGTCTGTCTGTGATCATACCAGGTTATTTCTGTGTTTCATGGCCTTCGTGAGTTTCTATGTGGGTTAGTAGTCGTATCCATGTACGTCTATGTGTGACACAAGTGGTCGGTACCCGTATGTATATTTTGGGGTGGGCGGAGTGGGGTTATTTGTATGCTACTTTTCTTTGCTTATTTTATTTGTTCAATTTATTTTACGTTTCATGTTTATTTTAATTTTCTTTTAACATCGCTCAGATAAATACAGTAGAACATAAATATATATATATATGTATATATATATATACACAGGCAGATAGACGTATGCATGCATCTATGTCATGTATGTGTATGTATTTATGTATGCTTGAGATTATGTAAGTATGTGTATATACATATATGTTTCTGTATGTATTTACTTAAGTGCATGTATATATGTATATTCATGCAGACATATATATATATATATATATATATATATATATATATATATATATATATATATATGTGTGTGTGTGTGTGTGTGTGTGTGTGTGTGTGTGTGTGTGTGTGTGTGTGTGTGTGTGTGTGTGTGTGTGTGTGTGTGTGTGTGTGTGTGTGTGTGTGTGTGTGTATATGCACACACACACACAACCACACATACATATATATAATATACGTATATATATTCATATATGTATTTATGTATTTATATATATATATATATATATATATATATATATGTGTGTGTGTGTGTGTGTGTGTGTGTGTGCGTGTGTGTGTGTGTGTATGTGTGTTGATATGACCGAACCATATGCAGACTTTTACATGAAAGAAGAAGAAGAAGAAGAAGAAGAAGAAGAAGAAGAAGAAGAAGAAGAAGAAGAAGAAGAAGAAGAAGAAGAAGAAGAAGAAGAAGAAGAAGAAGAAGAAGAACGTATGCATCCATGGTTACATCCACCACCCCACCTTTTTATTTCTTCTCTGCCCTATCTGTCTGTTGTTTTATATCTGATATTTATATCAGCGTATTTAGCATGTCTCCGAGTCAGTGTATATATTCGTGATGCAAGAACACTCAGCAGACGACATCTTAGCTTGGCCAGAGAAAATACGAATTAAAAGCAAAGTGTCGGGCAGATGTCGTTGAAACTAAACACGCTATCTCGAACAAGATGTTTGAAGAGATAGAACAAATTAGAGTGCTTCGAGAGAGTTAAGAAAAAAAAAACCAAAATCTAGAAAAAACGTATATATTTTAAATAAAATAATAAATGAATAAATAATCAAAATGTTCGGTGAAAACAACAAAAGCGAAAAAAAAAAAAACTATAACAATAATAACGAAAACATAAAAACAAGCATCGTAAAAAGAAAAAAAATAGAGAGAGAGAGAGAGATACAAAGTAACCATCTTATCAGTTCCAAGACTGAGGACAGATCGTGGGTTTTCAAGGAATATACTTAAGAAGCAAATATCAAAGAAAAAAGCGCCAACACCGAACTACTACTACTACTATTACTACTACTACTACTACTACTACTACTACTACTACTACTACTACTACTACTGCTGCTGCTGCTGCTGCTTCTACTTCTGCTGCTGGTGTTGCATATGATAATGATTTTGATGTTACTGTTGCCTTCTGATTGAGGGTTCTTGCATTTTGGAAGCTACTGTATTGCTTACAATATTCTAGCATCGAATTTACTTCCCAACCACACGGTTCCGGGTTCAGTCCTACTGCGTGGCAAATTGGGCAAGTGTTCTTTTACTATAATAGCCTCAGGACAAACAAAACCTCGTGAGTGGATTTGGTAGACGGAAACTTAAAGAAGCCCGTCGTATACATATATTTATATTAGAAAATTACTATTTGTAAATCTCACAGCGAGAGATATGCAGCAACAGTACTTTGGAGTAAAGATTGTTTGCCAACATAACGTGATCGACCATTGCTCCAAATTGCTCCCCAAACCATCACAGAATAGCCACCGTGTTTCATTGTTGGCTGCAATATTTTCACGTCAAATTCTTGATCACAGCCTCCAGACCCACACTCAAACACTATCCAAAAATACCACAAATCTGGACTCATCAGAGAATATGACAGTGCGCTAAAATGATGGTGGCCTCTCCACCATCTCACTGGCCCAAACTTTTCTCCGCTTGATATTGGTTCTGCTATAGGAGCCAAGTTTCTGCAGATACCTGACAGCTGTTCTGAGCTTGACATCAACTTGTTCTATGTCAGAACTATCCTCATCACTTCTCTTACGAAAGCAAAGAATCCGGTCAGAGGGCCCTGATTGACGTGGGAGAGGTGATGTGGACTCTTTCCCCTCTCTGGTGAATTGTATAATCACGCTATTAACTGTAGAAAGCGGAATCCCAAGGTTTTCTGCGATTTTACGCTAAGTTCACTTTGAAATTCGAAGAGTTCCAAGGCTTCTCTTGTACGAGACATGACTAAACAGTCACACATATAACCTGAAATATAAAAATGTTAATTAATAAAAAATATAAACCTTTCCAGGTTAAAATAAACATAATACAATGTTTTCTGGGGTGTCTATTTACTTCTATCATGTCTGTACACACACACACACACACACACACACACACACACACACACACACACACACATACACATACACACACACACACACACGCGCGCGAGAATGAGTGAAACCTAACGTTTCAGCCAGAACTATTTGAGAGGGAAAATGTCAACTTGTGTTGACGGATATAAAAATTGGGATTACTGAGAGAGGGGAAGGAAGAGGAAGGTAAAGTAAGCGGATAAAGGGGTAACCCGAAGAGGATGTGATGTTAAAACAGCCCTGAACACATACAAACAGGCGCAAGCATAGGTATAAGCGTATTTTCCTATACGCTTATACACATATATGTGTATACGCACACACACACACACACACTATATATATATATATATATATATATATATATATAAACATACGCACATTACTTTTCTTGGGCTTCGTAGTCTAATTCCTCGTGTCATACACTCCGTGTGTATACACATACATCAACATACATATGCATATACATCCATACAAACATGCATATATGTATACGTATATGTATCTAGATATATATTTGTGTGTGAGTATTTATACATACATACACACAAAGATACATACTTGTATACAGGCATACATATATGTATGTATGTGTGTGTGTTTGCGCTCAACCTCGTGGGCATCGGTACCATTTTCCTCTTTCTCCGTTCTTCCATTCTCCGAACTTTCCATCTTTCCGACAAAGGGCTACGCCCGAAACGTCATACACTCTCTCTTTCCTTCCTGAGCGTCCAATAATACTATCCATATCACGTCCTCACTTTGTTGTTTTTTTGTTTCTTTGTTATTGTTTTTTTTTAACTATATATATATATATATATATATATATATATATATATATATATATATATATATATATATGTGCGTGTGTGTGTGTGTGTGTGTGTGTGTGTGTGTGTGTGTGTGTATGTGACTACGTACATGGAAGCGCACATATATTTCCTTGGTGAATTTTGCAATTAAAATCTAGGAATTCAATCTAAAGTGTCAAAGATTAACGATGCCAATATATTTCGGTTGTTAAATTGACCAGAAAAGACCTACTTTTTACGGGGCTTAAAATTCTGAACGGTAATGTGGGAGTACAAATATTTTGTATGAATTCTACTTGAATAATACGAAGAATATGAGTATTAACAGAAAACTCGTGGTTTGGTGGGTTGGTGGGGTCGCTTTTCGGTATTAGCTGTTTCGTTTTGGTACAACACTTCACGATAGATGACAACTTTTAGATTCCATGAATCATGAAGCATAACTTTTTCGGGTGTGATCCTGGTTTGGGAATGGACCCTCCGTTTTGGGTTCCTAAGCATTATCATTTTCTTTGGATATGATTATGGAGAGCCCAGTTTTCTACCCGGGATAGGTTCAGTAACACCTCTACTCAATACCGGATTAAAACCCATAAATGTCCAAATTTCATAAAGGATTTTGGTGTCCCATATATTATTCAATTATAAACCATAAAATAAACATTTATTTTTTTAAATGAAAAGAGAAACTAACAGTAAGTTGGAAAATAATGTTTCGTTTTGTATACTTTATTTATATTTTGTACAATTTATTCATATTCGAAAAGTTTTCTCTTTTTTAATTGCAAAGGTTTTGATCAGATCCACACCATGGCACCATGAACACCTCGAAATTATATTTGCGATCATAGAAACCATTTTGAATATTATTTTAACAAGTTGAAAGGGATTTCTTTTAAACCGTAAACCATTTACCGTTTCTGTGGCGCTTTCCCTTCCCTTGACGCCCTAAGTACGTGCTTAGTTTGCATTATGGTTAATCCAGCGCTACTTCTACTCTTCAATGAACAGAGGGCATCACTTTGATTGAACCGAGAAAACGTCAGATGATAAGGGACCCACTGGCCAGATTTCGTACTTTAGAAAGGTGTTTTATTATCGAAGTGTGACTTGAATTGAACGGTTTTCCTGGTTCTCGTGCAGTTTGCTGGGATTTTTCCTCAACGGTTTTCAGAAATTCAATATTGATAGAACTTTCTCATTCATATCGAGGGGAATCTTTGAAGGACAAATTGCTCAAGTGAAACTGTCAAAAATATCGCTGACACTCAAAGCTTCATTTCCATAAACGGAACAAATATATTCTGTCTCTGGCATTGCTGAAAAAATCCCCTTTTCAAACCATACCTCGCGTAGTGTTTGATATGGGTCTGATCTAAACTTATTTTGATAAGGGTAAAATCATTACGAATTTAATCACTGTGTTGTAGAGTTATCCGCACAGAAAGACTAAAAATATTAGAAAGTAAAAATTAAAAAGTAATTTAACAGAAGTAATAAAAATTATTCTCAAAATCATCATGCCAAAAGTCCGACGAAATAAACTTAGTGCACCTGCGCAGCAAAAGTCAAGGTCAATCTGTGCCAAGTGGCTTTACACTGCGTGCTTTAGCTTTGTTACTATGGCAACAGTCTGGATACTTATTGATCAGTTCTCGTACATATATAAATATATATATATATATATATATATATATATATATATATATATATATATATATATATATATATATATATACACACACACACACGCACAAATGTATTTGTATATATATATCAGATGTTACTATACATCGCTGGTCACAATGCGCTTCGGATCGTTTTGGCTGGGCGAACGAGGCAACATTACCCCGATCGGAGGACTAGTCTATTGCAGGGATAACCATTTATGGCTGAGTGAACTGCAGCAATGCGAAATGAAGTGTTTTTGCTCAAGAACACAACGCACCGTTCGGTCGGGGAATCGAACCCAAGATATAGCGATCGTGAGAACAACATCCTAACCACAAGGCCGAGCGTCTCCAAACACGCAGGCACACACACACACTCACGCACACATCTACATTGTTCATATCTACACACTAACAATACAAATATTCAAATACTAACACTCACGCACACACACACACACACACACACACACGCATACAATCATGGACATATAAATATATAAGTACACACATGTGTATGAGAGCTTGTATTTTAAGTACACGTGTACCAGAACAATTTTCTGATCCACACTGACAAGCCGGATGGAATTAGCGTTGAACCAAATACCTAATGGAGTGTGGCCCGTCATTATTCATCTGAATTAGCCATTTTGCTGAGCCTGAGGTTCTCACAGATTTTTGTCATTAATCTTTACACACACACACACACACACACACACACACACACACACACACGCTCCCCTCCACACACACACGCACACACGCTCTAATGTATTTGTATGTATTTATATAAATTTATATGAAGGACTATGTGGCACGGAAACGTGTAATAATTAAAAAATAACTGTGCAACCGTACTCCTTCTTGACTGTCTTATATATATATATATATATATATATATATATATATATATATATATCAAGGGGAGAGCATTAATTTTGGTCAAGAAGAGAAAGAAAATGTATATGTATTAAGAAAGTAAGAAAGAGAGGGGAAGAATTATGGCGGCGGCTACTATAAGTATTTTTCAGTAGAGGACCATATATGTGGTCAACATACAGACATACAGAGATACATGTATACATACATTCTTGCATACATACATGCATACATACATGCATATATACATACATTCATACATATATACATGTATGCATACATACATGTATACATACATACACGCACATGGTCATGCATACATACATACATACATACATACGTAAGAACCAATCTTGAGAAAATAGGCTTCACAAAACCAGAAAGTAGAAAGCCATTTCGAAGATTGCAGATTCACGCCATGAATGGAACTGTCGAAATTTGTAAAACTTTCCAGATGTTTAGCATTTAAGTTATATATGCACATGTCTAGACATGCAATTATATGCATGAAAATACCTACGTAAAATAAAGCATACAAATCTACACATGCACCGACTGCAAATACTGCACACATACACATGTACAAGCACAAAACATCCTGTCGATATTGCTGAAATTCCAATGAAAGGGACTTGGATCTAGGTTAGAAACCGGCTCTATCTCAACGGGTAAGAAATTTTGAAATAAACCGAAAATCAGCATGTAAAAGTATGTGGCGTGAACGTGTGTGTATATGTGTATGTATAAGCTGCATATATGTATAAATGTGTTTGTATATATATATATATATATATATATATATATATATATATATATATATATATATATATATATATATATATATATATGTGTGTGTGTGTGTGTGTGTGTGTGTGTGTGAATATATATATATATATATGTGTGTGTGTGTGTGTGTGTGTATGTGTGTATGAATATATATATATATATGTGTGTGTGTGTGTGTGTGTGTATCTATGTATAGAGGTGTACACACATACACGCACACGCCTTCACACACACACACACATATATGTAAATCAAAACATATGGGTATATATATTTACATACGTAGCTATTATGGTAAACATGAGGTACATGTTTCGCGTGATAACTACGTATATATAAATATATACATATTCATTTATTTATATATTGCAAAACAAATACATACATACATATATATATATATATATATATATATATATATATATATATATGTGTGTGTGTGTGTGTGTGTGTGTGTGTGTGTGTGTGTGTGTGTGTGTGTGTGTGTGTGTGTGTGTGTGTTTGTGGGTAAAGCACATGCAGTGGTGGTGGTATGAAATCTTATTACCCTGAAGAAATTAGATAAAGAAGAATGGTATATAAAAGTACAAAATGACAGTGGCACATATACATACATGCATATATATATATATATATATATATATGCATATACGTATGTATGTATGTATGTGTGCGTGTATGTGTATATATATGAATATACGTATATATATATGTATATATGCATGTATATCTATATATATATATATATATATATTTATATATATATATATATATATATATATATATATATATATATATATATATATATATATACATATATATATATATATATATATATATATATATATATATATATATATATATATATATATATATATATATATATATATATATATATATATATGTAGATGTAGATGTATGTATACCACTCCCAAGAATGTGTTCCTGGGTATTTTTCACTTAACCATAACCACTCTAATGTAGAATTGATGTCGGGTATTGATCCGTGTATTTATATGTTCTTCGAAATTAGCTTTCATTGCACTGAATATTTGCACAGACATAACTGCAATAAGATCGATGTAATCCGGAAAGTATGTAAGCATTTCCAACATTGCTACCTTCGATATATACTACATAGATAACCGATAGGCAGAAAGATAATAACAAAACTTATACAGAAATAATACATGAATAATGAAGCAAGGATAATTTGCATTATAGAGAAACACAAATACACAAATATAAGTTAGCTGCAATCAGTCTGACATTGTCATCAAAGATTTTTAAAAGAAGAGAGATGAATTTCAGATTCATTGATACGTTATTCCCGGAGGACGTTGCAACGACGGAAGCTGAAAAAGAGAATGCTATTTTTATATAAACAATATGAATAAAGAGACATCCTGAAGTATGGAGGGTAAAACTAATAATAAAGAATCCATTACTAAAACTGATAATAAAGAGGATATTTGAACGGTTATAGAAATCGATATCAGAGAGGATGATGTTACAAATGAGATACACGTGAATCACGGCTACTGAGTCTTCAGCAAATCAAATCGAAACTACTACTACTACTACTAATAATAATAATAATAATAATAATAATGATAGTAATAATAATAATAATAACAACAACAGCAACAACAATAATAATAATAAACATTTCTACTATAGACACAAGGCCTGAAATTTTGGGGCAGGGGCAGTCGATTACATCGACCCCAGTACGAAAGGTTGAAAGGCAAAATCAACCTCGGCGGATTTTGAACTCTGAACGTAGCGACGGGCGAAATGCCGCTAAGCACTCCGTCCAGTGTGCTAACGCTTCTGCCAGCTCACCGCCTTTCTACTACTACTACTACTACTACTACTACTACTACTACTACTACTACTAATAATAATAATAATAATAATAATAATAATAATAATAATAATAATAAATGCCCTGATGCAATATGAGGCAGTGGCTTTCATGGCTTCTGATCGTAATCGATTGGAAGTGTTAAAACGTATAAGTTTTGTCTTGGTATAAAAAGATGGACTACAGCAAATATTCTGCTTCATACCACAGAATTGCTTGTCAGTTGTTTGACCTTAACCAGTTGAGCATTTCTGATCACGTGCAGAGTGTCATAGTCAGGTGTTGAGGGGAATTCTTTGCAGTTTGAATAATTCACTTCTGGAAACATGGGTGTTTTGCTCAACATCCTTAAACAACCCTTATTCAGGGTCCTATCCAACAGGATGACTTGAATATTCTAACCGGGCCACATGTGCAAGGTCATGCGCTATTTATCTTGATATAAGATCACCATGTCACGCAAATACGGTTGTGATGCATGTGCTTGCTATAACCTTATCACACGGCTATATTAAGGGTATATTGGGTTTCGTATATTGGTACCCCAGTGTTACTTTGATGGCTTGCACAGCTCTCTCACTCAGTAATCACAAAAATGATGATGATGATGATGATGATGATGATGATGATGATGATGATGATGATGATGATGATGATAATAATAATCCTTTCTAATGAAGGCACAAGGCCTGAAATTTGTAGGGAGGGGTCTGGTCGATTACATCGACTCCAGTCTTTCACAGCTACCCATTTCATCGACCCTGAAAGGATAAAAGGCAAAGTCGACCTCGACGGAATTTGAACTAGGTATTTTGCCCGGCATGCTAACAATTCTGCTAGCTCACTGCCTTCATAATAATAA
>NC_142943.1:5766777-5771777 GCF_046866305.1 Octopus bimaculoides
CTTCTCTCTTTCTCTCTCTCTCTCTTTGCCTGTGGTGTGCCAATCTTGGTATAATCCAACTCTTTGGTATTAATATTGTTTCTTTCCCTATTAATCATTTTTTTATAAGCCCACTGGCAGCTGGCAAGCCCGGTGCCTGAATAGACACTGAGATTCTATATGTCTTTGATGGGGTAATCGGCTGCTACGGCCCCGCTGAAAGTCTGTCACTGACAAGTTCACGGAAGGTTGAAATCACGGGAAGGTGATCTGGCAGTTCCCGCAGCCGTAGCAGAGGATTATCACCTGTGAACGATATAAACATGAGCGCTTTTATGCACCACGAGTCTATACGAGAGGCCCTCTCATAGTAAATAACACAGCATTCGGTGCTCAAACACAACTTCCATTTTAAGTGGGAGATAAATATTACTTTTGGTTTTGAAACTGCTTCTGTCGCTACTCTTTTTACTCTTTTACTCTTTTACTTGTTTCAGTCATTTGACTGTGGCCATGCTGGAGCACTCCTTCAGTCGAGGAAATCGACCCCAGGATTTATTGTTTGTAAGCCTAGTACTTATTCTATCGATCTCTTTAGCCGAACCACTAAGTTGCGGGGACGTAAACACACCAGCATCGGTTGTCAAGCGATGTTGGGGGGACAAACACAGACACACAAACACGTACACACACATATATACGACGGGCTTCTTTCAATTTCCGTCTACCAAATCCACTCACAAGGCTTTAATCGGCCCGAGGCTATAGTAGAAGACACTTGCCCAAGGTGCCACGCAGTGAGACTGAACCCGTTACCATGTGGCTGGTAATCATGCTACTTACCACACAGCCACGCCTGCGCCTCCACACAACCACTCCTGCGCCTTTTACTACTAATTATATATGTATGTAGTTATCCATATATTTATATATAATGTTGTAATTTAGAAGAAATGAAGGGGTACCCAAGAGTAACCGAAAATGTTCTCTGTGGGAGAGCTCGTTGCAGTTCGGACTTCTGTCGCAAGAAACCACTTGATGCAACCTTGAGGTAACAGTATGTATGTATGTATGTATGTATGTATGTATGTGTGTACACATACGTACATACGCACACACGCGAACACACAGAGACATACACACACACACATATCATGTAGACTCCTCTTGTATCTGAACGTCTTGTTTAAAAACAACATCAAAAACACTAGTATTCGTTCAAATAAATTACTTTAACCTTTACTCTTTAAACCACGTCTATCCTTATCACACTCTTCGTTCATCACCATTATTCTTTATCCTCACCATTTTACCGCATTATCACCTCCCTGTTAACCGCATTAAGCACATCGCATCAAGCACTTCCTTCTTCATGTCGAGCGGTAATTTATATAAATTATTATTATTCCCTCCACACAACGTTTCACTAATAGCTACAATATTCCGTTATTCCGTATGAACATTTATGAAGCTTTACATTATGCAGCTGGCTGGACTGGTTGAAAATGAAAGATCCAGGCGCCAGCTGAGAGATCCAGCCAAAAAGGAATGATGAAACCTGGCTATATAGATCATGATCCGGAAATGAACTTGAGGTAGAATACTAGTCAGTCGAACCAGTAGGTGGGGGGTCTCATAGTTAGTGTGGGGGATGGGGATGCTGTAAAGCGATCGAGGGGAAGACCCTGGAATGTTCTGAGTTTCAAATTGCACCAAGGTCGATTTTGACTTTTATACTTTCGGAGTCGATAAAATAAGTACCAGTTTCAGCTCTGGGGTCGATAAAATAAGTACCAGTTGAGCTCTGGAGTCAGTGTAATCGACCAGCCCCTACTCTTAACAAATATCTGACCTCCTGACAAAATATGTAAGCATTGTTGAAAAATAATATAACATTTCATTATTTTGTAGGCGTTGCAAAGCATTCTTACCAGCAACCAAAGAACAACTTCTTATCTAAATTAAGAAACCCAGTAGTTCTTAATGATGAATAAAATTGTAATTTCCAAAAGTCCCAAGAATATTTTCATATTAAGTGAAGTGAAGTAGCATTATTTTAAAGTTAAAAACCAAACCACTGGGATAACCAGTCCCAAACTTAAATACATTAATTTAATCTTAATATCCGAAATAAACCTAGTGATTCTGTTTAATATGTAATTCGAAGCAAAAGTGGACACAAAGAAAAAGCAATTAATTTTGGTGAAATCTGTTGTAGATACAAACACAGTTTTTACATTTCTTCAATGAATTCATGTTTATTTATACTGGCGCCAGACCTCTCAGGAATTTAGGAGTAAATAAATGAGATACTGTAATAAGCATTTTAAGGCATTACCATATTTAGTGATGTGAAACTGTTCGAGCCAGGAAATAAAATTAGTTGGTAGAATCGTCTGACAAGTTTAACCTCTTTTTACATTATGACACTCAACAGACCAAAGTGAATCTGAAATATTTTAACAGGAAAGTCTTTTCGATCTTGAGTAACTTATTAACAAAATTTCTCGTAGAATTTAAAATGAAGATATTTAATTACTTCTCACAGCGACACATTGTAGATTTTCTTAAAGCGGATAACTGAAAATGTTATGTAAACAAGAGGAAAAAAATGAAAGGAGCAGCCCTTGCATAAAATATCCGGAGCAACATTAGCAAGTTAAAGTGTTTTAAAAATATGATTGTATTTGTCAGTGGTTCCCAGAGTAGGTGGTACTGCCCCCTTGGGGCGTGGGAGCGAGATATAAAAACCTAGGGAAGGAGGCGTTGAAGAAAATTGGGGTGGCCAAAATGGAGTGATGGAGTTAAAAAAAACCCTAAATAATGGGTTAAGTTAAACATTATTTTTGAAATAGTTGCTTTGAATTTGAAGCAGAAAGTGGATTTTGTCTGTTGTGGTGAATTGGCAGGGAGGATGCTAGGAATGTGGCTTGAATGTCAAGCGGGTGGCAGCCTGAAAACATTTTGGAACCACTGGTATATATTATGATAAATATACATCAAGTTGTATCAAATGCCTCATTTCGTAAATAACGGGGGAGTGATTTATAGGTGCAGGAGTAGTTTGCTTACCAACTACATGGTTCCGGGTTCAGTCCCCTAGCGTGGCACCTTGGGCAAGTGTTTTCTACTATAGCTTCGGGCCGACCAAAGCCTTGTGAGTGGATTTGGTAGACGATAACTGAAAGAAGCCCGTCGTATATATGTATATATGTATATATATATGTGTGTGTGTGTGTATGTTTGTGTGACTGGGTTTGTCCCCCAACATCGCTGGTGCGTTTACGTCCCCGCAACTTAGCGGTTCGGCAAAAGAGACTGATAGAATAAGTACTAGGCTTACAAAGAATAAGTCCTGGGGTCGATTTGCTCGACTAAAGGCGGTGCTCCAGCATGACCGCAGTCAAATGACTGAAACAAATAGAAGAGTAAAAGAGTAAAAAGAGTGTATATATACATATATATATATATATATATATAGATATATATATGCGTGTGTGTGTGTGTGTGTGTATGTATATATGTGTGTATATATATATATATATATATATATATATATATATATATATATATATATATATATACAAGAATAAGTCAATTAATAATAGAATTAATAATTAACAATTTTGCCAAGTAGTTCAGTATGAAAAAAACCTTTATCGGTAAGACCATTTATCATCATAAATATACAGGGATTAGCAATTGAGTTGCTTCTTTGAGGTGAGATGCCTGAACTCACAAGCCGATGAATTCGTAAGTGCCTTTCTTATCGTTGATTTTTGGTGTCGCATGGCCAAAAATTACCGTGAATTTTTTTAGAGACACTTTCAAATTTATCAGAATATTTGGGCTAAAGATTGAAATAGTGAAATTTTCATTCGCTTAACCATGAAACGATTCGTATCCAATTAACTAAAGACTTGTTTTGTTTACGCTTTTCCCTCCGGTTTTTTGTTCTATGTGTGCCATAAATATCGCCATCCGTTTAGAGAAAAATTTGTAGTTTAGAATCAGTAGTTCTTTGACTGCTATTTCTAAATTTTCAGTATGTTGGAGAAGCAACTCAATTGCTAATCCCTGTATATTTATGATGATAAATGGTCTTACCGATAAAGGTTTTTTTCATACTGAACTACTTGGCAAAATTGTTAATTATTAATTCTATTATTAATTGACGATTCTCTGCCCTTATTCTTGTATATATATATATATATATATATATATATATATAGTTATATATGGGTGTATGTATGTAGACACATAGACACGTATATCCATACATATATGCGATAGTGTGTGTGTGGTAATGTGTTTCTAATGTGTGTATGATACTATGCGTACACACACACATACACACAGGCACACACACACGCACGCACATATCTGTGTGTGTAAAATATACGGAGACGTACCATGAATCAATTGTTTTTCCCTTACTATAAAATTCTTCGTAACTGAGCGTTATTTACATGTTTATCACACTCTGAGAGCATCTTGACATCAATGACATCTGCACCAACTAACCCTTGACATCTGACCTCTCTATCTCAACCCCTTTCTTCACCCCCACCTCCGTCCCTTCCCACATTCTATATAATACATCATTTGTTCACGTAACCCCACCGCTCGTCGTTGCTCTTCGTGTTTGTCTGTCTGTGAAGTCGAGGGGATGCGGAGTTTTATAGTTGTTGTGTTATTTTGTTTTTGTTAGGGACTTCTAAGTTCCGCTAATATAATCAGCTGTGAGAAGGAACTTTAGGGATCAGATAAGGGGTTAAGGCAACTAAACTTCTATATAGACTTACAACTGACGATGTATTAACTACTTCCCCCTAAGCTCCACCGCATCGGGGTTTGTCCTGCGAGAGATATTTGTCTTTTTTACATTGCTTGCCAGGCTGTCAGCTGAAACAATAGGGGGCCAGGATATGAGAAGGGACGGACATTCGTGCTTCGCCACCAACGTAGCGTGGCGGAGGGCAGTGTGTGTGTGTGTGTACGTGTGTGTGTGTTTGTGTATG
>NC_142943.1:5786777-5789277 GCF_046866305.1 Octopus bimaculoides
AAAGACATATAGACCTTCACTTTGAACCATCCTTGTTCATTTAAATCTGTGATCGACAAAGGAGTCACAATTTTGCCAACTCTGAGTCATCCAAATCCTTGTGTGCTTCATGGCCCCAGATGCCAGGGAAAGGCTACAACTGCTAAACTTTTCGTGTTCCCCATTAACACTGGTAAATGGAAGAAAATGGTGTCTAGTCTATCAGTATTGATCAATGGCTCAATGAAAAAAAAATGTAATCTCTGAAGAAACCGTATTCACCCTTTTCCTCACTTCAGTCTGGAAACCCTAAATGTCTTCAAATCCGATGGGAAGAGTCTATAAGGTTACGCAAGGATTTCCCTGCAGGGAAAATAGACAGAACTAGCCTTAGCAGTATTTGAACTCAGGTATATAACTCGAGAAAGTAATTAACAATGATTACCAGCCATGACATTTCTAAGTGAAACCAATATATTTCCTGCTGAATTTATATTCAACATGACTTCCGGAAGTCTGGTATGTGTGTGTGTGTGTGTGTGTGTGTGTGTGTGTGTGTGTGTGTTTGTGTGCGTGCGTGTGCTTGTGTACGTGTGTGTGTGTGCGCGTGATGGAAATGAGGCTTCAACTAAAGTTTTCTTTGGTAAGCATTCCGATTCTAATGAGTTGTCAGAAAAATTCGATGGTCCCCCCACCCATTTATTTTAATCTAACTGGGTGAAGGTGAAGGTGACGGTACCATGAGAGTATACCATAAGCTGGACTACTCTCTAGTAAATTTGTCCTGATCCCATGGAGAAGCTCGTTCAGTTGATCTTCAGTTGAACTGAATGTGTCGGCCGGAACGTGGAGATTTTGAGGTCGACTTCCCTCTCCACGAAGTGAGAAAACCATTCCTGGGTTGTTCTTTCGTTAATAGCACCTTCTACGTACACAGCACAAATGTCTTGAGCGGCTTTGACAGCTTTGGAACCATGACAGAAAACAAAGAAGGCCAGGTGTCGAAAATGCTCATTTTTTCTACTTGGCATTCAAACGTCATGAGTCTGAAAAGGGGTAAAATTTATTCAAATATTAAAATCGATAAAAATACATTTTGTATTTATTCAAACATTGGAAAGAAACGAAAGGGTTTCACTGGCTAGCCGATATTTATGAATAAAATAACAGAAAAGTTTGGCTTTCTCAGAGCGGACATTTGCCGAGTATCTCGTATACAGAATTTCTCAAAATTTTCTTCAATTCGTGTATTTCACAATTTTTAATGTCGATTACAGGGTACAACAGGTCTCTATAAAGATTTACTCGATTGGTTGTTAAGTTGTTACTTGGACTTTAGATAACACGGGGTTAAGAAAAGAGTCTTTTAGTGTCAAAGGAAGAACCCAGAGTTTCTATCGCCGAATACTGAGCGCACGAAGCTTACTCGGTGCCTTTTACAGCAGTGGGAGTTTTCTGAATTAATTGCATGTATATTCCGTTAGTTGTCTTATTTAAACAAATGCAAAAACACAAACATGTCGTCTGTTTGTGTCTCCATCTGTCTCTTTATGATCTATCTATCTATCTATCTATCTATCTATCTATCTATCTATCTATCTATCTGCTTCGCAAACATGCGCCGTGCCGGGCAGAAGTATCCATGACAACCTCCACCTCATGCGCTACATCATGGACAGGGTAGTTAAGGATCCTGGCATGGGTGGGGCGCTGATCAATTTAGATCAATCTAAAGCCTTCGATAGGGTCGACCATCGATACCTGGCGGCCGTCCTCAGGGCAGCTGGCTTTGGTCCCGTCTTCCGCGGTTGGATCGCTGCCTTGTATAGCGGCATCCGATCGGTAATACGGGTAAACGGTCACCTGCCAAAACCGTTCGACATCACGCGTTCGGTCCGTCAGGGATGTCCCCTGTCGGCGCTTCTGTATGTATTGACGATCGAACCACTACTGCGGAAGCTGGCGACACTGAGGGGTATCCCACGAGAGCTGGGTTGCGGGACGAGCGTGTCTGCATATGCGGACGATGTCACCGTCATAGTGTCGAGCGAAAAGCACGTCGAGATGCTAGGCGAGACACTTAAAGAATACGAAACGGTGACAGGAGCAAAAATTAACCCGGAGGACTGGGGATGCCGTGGTTAATGATGCGCAGACATGCGCTGAGACTGCGGCATCTCTGGAACTTCATTGACGACGGTGAACAGGTGTGGGCGCCGTTTGTGAGGCATGCCTTCCCGCAGCTCGTCTCACTCACCGAACTGCAAACATGGATCAGGAAGAGACCGAAACTGGGCGATTGACACCGCGAGTGTCGCCAAGCTCTACAACAGCTCTGCCGTCCGGGATCAAACTTGTGCAACTTCCAAACGACCAATGCGTTCTATAGAGGACTAGTGGAGGGGAGGTCTGACGACACTCTCGGAGCAAACCTGGGTGTCGACGAGAAATTCCTAACCCGCCTTTTCAAGACGACGTTCGGGCCGGGGCCTATGGATAATTTCCAGAGATCCCTGGCTTG
>NC_142943.1:5794277-5804277 GCF_046866305.1 Octopus bimaculoides
GGAATTACTGTTCCATGTCTTAGGGCTCATAAGAACAGCAGTTACCCGATTTTCGTGGCGCATAGGGGACCAGGATCATAAAGTAACCCATGAACAGGACACCAGTTCATTGCAGGGTTTATCATTTACGGTTGAGCTTACTTCAGCAACTTGAAATTAAGCGTTTTGTCCCAAAATACAACCTTTCCAGGAATTGAAACCATGATCATGCGAACGTGAATATAACCTCCTAACCACTACGCTACGCGCCATTCCCGTGAAGGCAAAGCACGTAAGGAAATATTACACATCAAGGTTATGGCAGACACGTGTGCGTGAAAGTGTGAGGATGAGTGTAATGAAGAAATTTTAAATGAGTAATGAAAAGTAAATATTTGCTAGACACGGCTGAAGTGGTCATCGTTGTAGCTAAATAATGGAGGAGAGTAGCAGGCGAAAGCGTGGGTCAAACTAACCCAGACACCTCTTGGTAGCAATGACGCTTCTGGGCATTGTAGGAAAGAGATATCCGTCGAGAGGTGAAGATTTTGTAGTCTCTAGTCGACGCTTGATGAATGAACTGTCTCACGGCGTAAGTTATATATATATAATACATAATATGTATATGTCTATACGTATAAACACACACATATTTACATATGCAGTTAGATACATACATATGTTTGTATGTATGTATGCATCTATCTATCTATCTATCTATCTATCTAACTATATATATATATATATATATATATATATATATATATATATATATATATATATATATATATATATATATATATATATATATATATATATATATATATATATATATATATATATATATATATATATGTATGTATATGTATATATATATATGTGTGTGTGTGTATATATATATATATATATATATATATAAAGTATATTTGCCACCTAAATGTGGCTGACCCATATGGGATGATGCTACTGTAGTTTATAGCCCCAGGACTAACGGCGCGCTGTCTGGCCTGGAAAGTGGTAGATATGTACTCATTGAGATTTGTGTGTGTGTGTGTGTGTGTGTGTGTGTGTGTGTGTGTGTGTATATATATATATATTTCTCTGATGATAGATTGTATAAGCTATCTATCTATCTATCTATCTATCTATCTATCTATCTATCTATCTCGGTATCCATTTATCTATCTATCTGTCTCATCGCTCTATTTATCTATAATTAATACCGATAGAAACACCATTCATATCGAAAGGTAATATTTATGGATGTTGTAAATACATATATATATATATATATATATATATATATATATATATATATATATATATATATATATATATATATATATATATATATATATTCATATATGTGTGTGTGTGAGTGTATGTATGCATGTATGTATACATATATATATATACATTCATATATATATATATATATATATATATATATATATACATATGTGTATATATATATATATATATATATATATATATATATATATATATATATATATATATATATAGAGAGAGAGAGAGAGAGAGAGAGAGAGAGAGAGAGACCTGCAAACATGCATGCATAGATATGAACACCCACACGTAGCATGAAGATTAGGCTGATATGAATCAATGCGTTAATTAACTAATGTAAGTCATCTCGCCACCCGCATTCATTAAGTAATACAATTAGATATTACTGCTGTCAATACTATACACTCCCACCATATATACATACACTATACATATACATAAATATATATGTGTGTATGTGCTTACATGTATAAGTATGTATATATATATATATATATATATATATATATATATATATATATATATATATATATGTATGTATGTATGTATATGCTTTGCAGGCTTAGATTGAACACACGTATATCACATCATTTCTGAACAGTCAGCTTTCAGATTCTACCGTGTTCTTCTTTCTTCTTAATTTAATATAATGGTCGTTATTTTTGTCTTATCGATCGTAACTTTCATACGATGTTTACATAAAAAAAAGTATGTGCAACATACATTCCTACGAATATATGACTTAATATGAAGTAATATTATATAATGTGATATAACATAATTTAATAAAATGTTTTATAACATCGCGTTTGTTATAACTATATATGTTTTCGGTTACATATATATATATATAGACATACATATATACATACACTCACACAAACACACATACATTCTGAATTATATTCCGTTAGGAACATATTAGAATACAAAATAGAGCTTGTTCACCGTTAGAATTATCAAATAGCTAGTAGAGTTCCAAGTCTAGGCTTAGCCATTCATCGTGGTTCCCATTTTACAGGTGAAACCGTCGCTTAATTTAAATTCTGTGAATATGTGGATCTATGTTGTATCGAAACATATGTAGTGTTTATCAAATAGCTGTCTATAACTACTTCCCCCTGGTTGGGAAGGAACCTTCTTACCACACAGCTACACGTCTATATATATATATATATATATATAGTTAGTGTTTAATAAATCGTATGGTATACACATGGTAGTTTACTGCTAAAGCATGTTCCCCGTCTTAGTGTTCGTTTGGTTTGTAATTAATGAGGGAGACGGAAGATGGAAGACCTGAGAATTATTATTGATCACTACAACCGTCTCGGTCCATCTAACATCGATCCCTGAACCAGTTATGCAGTATCTCACCTGGGAGTGATCGATGCTAGATGGGTCGAAACGATTGAGGTTATCAATAAACACTCTCGTATTTCCCACCTATAAGCTCGGAAATATCCATCTATATGCACGAACATACCTGAGTACCTGATCTGCGTTGTGTCTGTTCAAACTTTTATTTGCGATACCTGATGAAGCCGCATCGCCAAAGGAGGTAAAAAGAGGTGCAACTCCGTCAAACTTGCTACTTTACCGGAAACAATACAGAAAAGCAAAATCCAAACCCACCGAAGAGCAGTGCTCCAGCATGGCCTCAGCTTCTGGCTGAAATCAGTAAAGAATAAGCTAGAAGAAAAATATATACTATTTACATTTTAGTTTTCTCTTTCTGTATTTCCATTCAGAGAGGTGTTACAAATTCTGTCCTTTGAACATTAAAATGATAAATAACATTGAACCAAAAAGAAAAAAATGGCATCCTATATTTTGACATGTTTTTTTTTATTTCATAGACAAATAAACAAACAAAAAACTAAATCAATAAATACATGCATAGATATACACATATAAATATATATCAAATTGAAATTGAAGTGTATGTGTTTCCGACAAATATTTTTTTTTATTGAGTAGAAAATCTAATATACAAAAAACGAAATATTCCAAATTTTGTTTTCCGTAAGGAAAAAAAAACTTGTAATATTTGAATGATTTCTAATTAATGATGTTTAATTAGAGCAAATACCATATAAGCTTAAAAGGAAATTGGTTTCACTAAAGCCCTTTTTCATTCAAGCATAAAAACTAGATTTTCCATAATATAATATATATATATACATATATAGATATCTATATATGTATATACATTTTATGTAAGGATATGTGTATATATGTATGTATGTATGTCTTAATGTTAATAAACATAGGTATTAAAATAATCATAAATTATGCATATATTTTAATTTATATTCACATATTTATTTAAATATATTTGCTTGGAGTCAATTTTCGGCTAGTCAGTCTGCCTAACACATTTCTTTATATTGCCTTAAGCTTTTTTAGGAGACATTTGCTCGTAAATATATTCTGGCTTAATAAATAAATAAATAAATAAATAAATAAATAAATATAGAGGTACGTAAATAAATAAATATCAAATTGATACGAAGCCTATGTGTCTCTGACAAATATTTTTATCTAGAGAAGAAATACTAATATACACAAAAAAAAAAGAAATATTCCAAATTTTACTTTTCGTTAACTGTAGATTGCTTATATGTATATATATATATTATTTATTTATTTATTTAAAGGACACAATACATGTCTTTAAGTGCTATTAATAGTTTCATATATGGAGAAATATCTCACATAACGAACTAAAAACATTGAATAAGAGAAGAAACGCTAAAAAAAAACGGGAAAACGAAAATAATGAAAACGAAAACACAAAAACTAAAATGTAAAAAAGCAAAAAACAGGTAAAAGATTACTGTTTCCCTAGACAAACACTTTCCAGCTACTCACAGATACATGAAAATATTCAACAGGCGTTCTGTGAAATTATCATATATCTGCGGCCTCAATATGAAGAGTACCATTACACGTGGTCAATTCCAAGAGCGTAAATCCGGTTGTAACTGTCGTGACCCAGGATCCTGTTCACGTGGCCAACGATGTATGATTGTATCTATCATATATGAGGTAGAAATTATTGGAATCCTAAATAATAATAGGACAGATAGGAAGAACTATAGTGGATTATGTGAAAGCGAATTCACCGTGTATAGTTCTGCACATTTTATTGCAAGGGACGATCATATATATATATATAGATAGATAGATAGATAGATAGATAGATAGATAGATAGATAGATAGATAGACCGAAAATCATGCGGATAAGTTTAGATAAATGCTTCTATATAGAGATATACGGGTGTATATACATACATACATACATACATACATACATATATATATATATATATATATATATATATATATATATATATATATATATATATATATATACACATACACATGCGTATACATGCCGCATATAAATATGTAAATATTTAATGTTTTGGTGACTATTACGCATACTTTCATATTTCTAAATATTTCTTATGTTTATTTTATAAGTTGATACCACGGATACAATACGATATACAGAACGACCTTGTCAGACACATAGTGTATTGTTAAGAAATACGCATGTTTTCAAGAATAGCATGTGACAGTGTAACGAAATACTATAAATATTTATTTAATCATTGCAAACACCAATTTAGTAAACAATGCGAATTACTTGCGGTAACATGACCAGCAATAACCATTGATTGGTCGCCATTTTTGTTATTACTATTATTATTATTATTATTATTATTATTATTATTATTATTATTATTATTATTATTATTATTATTATTATTGTTGTTGTTGTTGTTGTTGTTGTTATTAATATTATTATTAATATTCTTCTTCTTATTATTACTATTACTATTATTATTATTATTATTATTATTATTGTTGTTGTTGTTGTTGTTATTAATACTATTATTATTATTAATATTCTTGTTCTTGTTCTTGTTCTTCTTCTTCTTCTTCTTCTTCTTCTTCTTCTTCTTATTATTATTATTATTATTATTATTATTATTATTATTATTATTATTATTATTATTATTATTAAATGCCTAGCGGTATTCCCTCTTTGTCTACTGAGTTCAAATTCTGTCACTTTGCCTTTCATTTTTGGGGGTTGATAAAATAAGTATAATTTGAGCACTGGGGTCAATGTATAGGCCTTGTGCCTATAGTAAAAAGGATTGTAATTATAAGTGACATTGGGGTACAAATATATGAAGCCCAATATATGCATCATGTCTAACTGTCTGATAAGGGTACACAAGTCACATACATTACAACCATATGTGCTCGACATGGTGATCTCGTATCAAGATAAACAAAACGCGACTTTGTAGGTGGGGCCTGTTTAGAATCCCGCTGAAAAGGTTCCTGCATAAGGCTTGTTTACGGATGTTGAATGAAACACCCATACTTTCCAGAAGTGAATAATTCAAGCCCCAATGAATTACACTCGGCACATGGCGATGATGCACCCCCACTACTTCTGCTCGGGAACAGAGATGCACATATCGTCAACCAGTAAGGGACATGCTCAACTGTTTGACTTTGCTTTTCATCTTGTTCATTGTGCAACAACATGAGTCAAATGAATTCCATCAGGAATCATAACAGAAATGTTATGATTTATAGAGAAGGTGGGACATGTAGAGTTTCTCATTTGTTGTACGCGGCAGAATGCACGAAAAACAACTTAGTTTATGTTGGTTGGACAACAGAACAATTAAACTAAAGGTTTAATGGGCACAGATTCGACGTCAGGCACAATAGCAGTAGTTCACAGAACTTGCCGAACATTCCATTTCAAACGGCTGCAATTTTGATAAAAGACTACAAAGTGCATATTCTCAGAAAATATTCTGAATCTGCTTCACTTTCACTTCTCAGAATGCATGAGGAGAAATATGTTTGCGGGTTAACATCCCGCCCTGGAGGAATAAATAAGATGATAGGAGAGTATCATCAAATTTATACAAAACTGTTCTCCTTTTTCTTTTTTTTCTTTCCTAATTTTTCTATCTTCTTTTTACTGTCTCTTTCCGCCTGTTATAAAATTGAAACTTAAATTTCTATAATTATGAATTTTTATCACTTCTTATTTTGAACTCGACTTACTGTTGAAATATCGTTCAACCACTAAAATATCTATTACAATCGAATCGCGCTCTTCGTCTTGACTATTATTATTATTATTATTATTATTATTATTATTATTATTATTATTATTATTATTATTATTATTATTATTATATCCTCTCCATAATTCCTGGCCTTGTGCCAAAATTTGAAACCATTTGCTACTAGTACAACTAATACGACTCGTGCTGCTGCTGTTACTACTACTACTACTACTGCTGGCATTTCAAAAGTGTTGCATGAAAGTTACTGGTGATGGTAGTAGTAGTAGTAGTAGTAGTAGTAGTAGTAGTAGTAGTAGTAGTAGTAGTAAAGGCGATGGATTGGCAGAATCGCTCGGGCGATTATCTTGTGGTATTTGTTCCACCCCTTTACATCCTGACTTCAAATCCCGCTGAGGTCATCTTTGCCTTTCATCTTTCTCGAGGTCAATCTAATAACAACAATAATAATAATAATAATAATAATAATAATAACAACAATAATAATAATAATAATAATAATAATAATAATAATAATAATAATAATAACAATAATAACTTTTTATATAACTTCTTATTTGTCATCAGAGCAACGAACGAGGGAAAAGAAGAAAAAGGAAGAAGTGAAGATGAGGAGGAGGTAGGGGTGGAGGATGTGGGGTGGAGGAGGTGGAGTGGAGGAAGTAGGGTGGTGGAGGTGAATTGGAGGAGGTGGGGCGGATGAGGTGGGGTGGAGTAGGAGGTAGATCATAAGGATAAGAACGAGGAGGAGGGGGAGGGGAAGAGGAGGAGGAGGATGGCCAATACGATGCTGTCCCACTTACCTTACTATAGAGTTTACTCGACATCTGTGTGGCGTTTGGCTTTGATGAACGTGGTAGGTCGACCTTCAGTTTCAAGAACGGAATCAACCATGCATTAAAAGAAAACGAAATAGAAGGCACACACACACACACACACACACACACACACACACACACATATATAGATGTATACGCACACATATACATACATACACATACATATGTGTATATATATTTAAACTTTTACTCCGAATTCTGTAATTATCCGGCATCAAAGGAAGCGCAAAAGTGCCTGCTGCAAACATGAAAGTGTTAAAATGTCCAGTGGGATAGATTCGATGAAATGCGATAATTAACTTAAAACATGAGATGGAAGTGGCAACAGTCGTAGCGATCCCGGAAGTGAGGTATAGCACCATTTTGATAAACCGGAATTTAAAACAGATTACGTAAAATACATAATATAATAATTATAAATGTAGAAGGAAAAAGAAGAAGACATCAAATGAATTTAGGATTGCATCACCAGCCTTCCATTGGGGCAGATATCCCTTGACAGAATGGGGGTAACACATGCCCCCGAAATATTCTGCTTTTGAAAGTGGCGAGAAGGTTACACAAGAGACATTAGATAGGTGCACATGTACTGAATGGCTTACTAGGAAAAGATGTCCGCATTGCACTGAAATTTGCTGAGAGAAAGAGCGAGAGACAGTAAGTGAAAGAGAGGGAGAAGTGAGAGAGAGAGAGAGTAAAAGTGAAAGTGAGAGAGAGGAGAGGCGGAGGGAAAGTGAGAGAGAGAGGGGCAACTGGCATTTCGTTGGTTACGACGATGAGCGTTCCAGTTGATCCGATCAACGAAACAGCCTGCTCGTGAAATTAACGTGCAAGTGGCTGAGCCCTCCGCAGACATATGTATCACTGACGTAGTTCTTTGGGAGATGCAGCGTCACAGGGAATGTGATAAGGCTGGTTCTTTGAAACACAGGCACTGCTCGTGTTTGCCAGCCCAAGCTGACAGGAAAAACGTGAAATAAAGCGTCTTACCGAAGGACATGTGTAACCAGGAATTGCACTCTTGAACTTCAGTTCGTGAGCCAAATGCCCCTAACCAAGTAACAAAAGTATAATTTGACGGTGGTATTGTTAGAGATTGTTAAAGAGGTTGTAAACAGTGATGAAATTTCCAGAAATTTAAACACGTTTAATTCAGTTTCGCAAAAGATCAAATATCCATGCTTAGCGGGTCGTTTCGGGTTGTTGTCAGCAATTTGCTCGTTCTCAAAATAAGTGGTAAGTTTTTAATTCTTATATGGCACGCATGCGTACTCATGCAAAAGAATGCATAGAAGCTATTGGAAGCAGTATGTCTTCAATACTTAAGGTTAGGACTTCCTAAAATCTATCAAAACGGCATGAGTGTCACCACAGCTTCACAGTCCACAAGAAAAGGCACAAAACAATTAAATAAACTTATAATCTACTGCAAATTGGTTATAATTAACCATAATCAATCATTAATACATTGTTAATAAATGAAGTATTTTAGACGACATAAAACTAGTGAAAGATATGTTAAGCATTTAAATGTGATTAAAATCACTCTGTAACCTCGTTTCTTTTCTATATTTATGTTCTCATTAAATTCTATACTATGTCAGTTTTCGAGATTCTTCGTGAAATCTCATACCGCTCCCTCCCACTCTCTCTCTCTCTCTCTCTCTCTCTCTCTCTCTCTCTCTCTCTCTCTTCTTTTCCTTTCTTCATTCTCTCTATCTTTCTCTCGCAGATTCTCGTCTTTCTCGAACCATCTCCCAACCTCTTTCTGGTTTTACACCCGAGTTTTAATTCCTTTCAAAATATAGCATGGACGTAAACGATACAGTATTCTTTCTAACAATACAAATATTTATAACTACAAGCAAAACACACACACGCACACACACACACACACACACACACGCACGCACGCACGCACACACACACGCACGCACGCACGCACGCACGCACACAAGCTTGCACGCACGCATGTACTCAAAATCACATCTCCGATTCAGTAAATACGGCTTTGTTGCAATTTTCTAAAGTCCATTACCAGCCATGCTGGAAATATGTGGCCTAAATTGTTAAGACGTTACACTCACGTTCTGAGTTCAAATGCCATCAAGGTCGACTTTGCTTTTCCTTTTCGGAGCCGATAAAATAAGTTCGAGTTGGCCACTGGGGTCGATATAATCGACCAGGTCCCCACCACACATACATGCGCAAATTTCAAGCCTTCTCCCTATCATAGAAATGATCATTTCGTTACAGTAACATGGCTTGGGAATGCAAGAACTTTAAAATCTGATTAGAATTTGTTCAATAATTAAGATCGTTCATTAATTCGGTTCAGGTTTTTCTTTGATTAACACGTTATTTGTCACTCCTTAACCTCCTCATACAAAAGCGCAGTGTGACACTTGCTGTTGGTTCTCATAACACTGATGCCGTTAAATTGTTCTTTAAATGCACCAGAAATATTCATTGAAATTGGTTATGCTGCTTGGCATAATCTTTAAGATGTTTAAATTCCACCAGAACATGCTTCACCGAAGCATGACGAGGAACAGGTGTGTCTCTCCAGTAACGCCAGGTAATAAATAATGGCCGTAATTAAAAGCTGGATGTACACAGCTCTCAGGAAAGATCACAACCTAACTGGCTTCATTTTCATGTGAACCAAGTTCGGTTCCTTTGCTCAGTATAAGCGTAATATTCCTACCTCCAAGGTGGCGAGCTGGCAGAATCGTTAGCACACT
>NC_142943.1:5811091-5816091 GCF_046866305.1 Octopus bimaculoides
CTCACGCGCACACGCGCACACGCACACACAGACACGCACACATATATACACATACAAAGAGAGAGAGAGAGAGAGAAAGAGAGGTTGGAGGAGACTGGGAGAAAAGGCGATAGTGAGAGAGAGAGAGAGACAGACAGACAGACAGACAGACAGAAAGAGAGACCGATAGAATCAATGCCAGGCTTGCCATAAACAAGCACTGGAGCCGATTGCTTTCGACTAGTGCTTCGAACGAACGTGTGTAGCGTGTGTAGCGTGTGATCGTCGCATTGACCATGACAGAGTCTATGGGCTTCTTTCAGTCTCCATCTACCAAATCCACTTAGAAGGCTTTAGTCTAGCCGTGACCATGGTGGAAGACCATAATTAATGGTTCTTGCCGAATCTCTAAGTGACGGGGACGTAGACACACCAGCATCGGTTGTCAAGTGATGTTGGGGGGAGGGACAAACACAAACACACAAATATATATGTGTATATATATATATATATATATATATATATATATATATATATATATATATATATATAGGAGCGTCTTCTTTCAATTTCCGTCTACCAAGTCCACTCACAAGGCTTTGGTCGACACGTGCCGAAGGTGCCACGTGGTGGGACTGAACCCAGAACCATGTTGTTGGTAAGCAAGCTACTTACCACACAATCTACTTACGGAGTGGGAGAGAGTGGATAAAAGAAAAGAAATGGAAAGAAGGAACAAAAAGAGAGAAAAGACAGGAAAATAAACCGACAATTATTGATAAATATCCATAAATTGCCAGGAAGTTTATTTCATTTATATTTTTAAACCGATTAATCTGTTTGACTGTGCGTTTAAATTTCGCTAATCTTCCGGCAAGCATAAGTTAATTTCACAGGGCGTCATCACTCCACCACACACACATTCACACACACGTTTGTTAGTTTATGCACCAACGTCTCCAAAATAAGTAGACGCTCTTAGTTTTGAAACATTTCTAAGAACAAAAGTAATTGTCATTTGGTGTATTTAAATGATGAATCTAGCATTTAGCAGACATGCCTTATGCAGTCTTCAAAGATTTCATCGTTTTGTGCATTGTTCTAATAAGTAGAGTTCACACTCATAAAACGGTATAATAAGCGGTGTCTACTTTCGAGATATCTGTGTACATATACACACACATATGTACATAAGTATATGTATGTACGTACATATATATATATATATATATATATATATATATATATATATATATATATATATATATACACGCACATGCGAATATATTTACACTGCTTGTGCTAAGATTGTAATTGGATACGTTGAGAGAAAAGCGATGCTTTCTTATTCGTTCGTTATGTTTTAAACACCAGGGGACCTAAATACAGTTAAATTGGGGACTGTAGGGTAATTAACAGATGTAATTGCCATGGTTATGGTTAAACGATTCTAAATATTCAGGTTACAAGGCTACGATATATATATATATATATATATATATATATATATATATATATATATATATATATATATATATATATATATATAATATGAAGTCTTGCTCAGACAGACGTTTGCGTATGTGTATATAAATACATATTTTTTTAATAGTGAAACATGAAATAGAAAAATTTATAAGCAATACAGTATAAATATCGGGTTAAAACCCTTTTTAATGGAAAAGCAGAAGGCTACTCATGGTATTTGAAGTTACATTCTTTGTAAACATGACAGACGTTTTACCATTATACCAAATCAATAATACTTCGAATTTCTCCATCTCTTTGAGAAAAATGTTCTTACAAGCCTTCAATTTTTTCCATCCCAGGGAATTTTGTAACCAATAGTCAACACACCATCTTTTTTATTGTAGTTTCTAATTTGAATTCTACAGTTAAAAATAACACTGTAGCTCGGTATTTTCTCTGAGTTTGAATAATTCATCTTTTACTAAAACAGAAAATATCAATGGGTTTTACTCGTTGCTGGACATTATACGTAGCCATTTTTAATCTCCAAGGGATGTTCTATAACGAAAATCAAAAGAAAAGAAAAAAGATCGTAAACGAACAAGTTATTACTTTTTCAAACCCTTCAGTTTTTCAGTGGCCACCCTGTAAATATATGCGCATGATACAGTGATTAGAGCGTCGAATTCACAACCGAATCGGACTGTGTGCTGTGTTCTTGAGCAAGACACTTTATTTCACGTTGCTCCAGTTCACTCATCTGTAGAAATGAATTACGATGTCACTGGTGCCAAGCTGTATCGGCCCCTTTGCCTTTCCCTTGGATAACATCAGTGGCATAGAGGACAGGGGAGGCCGGTAAGCAACGGTGACTGCTGGTCTTCCATTAAAGACCTTGCCCGGATTTGTAACGCGGAGAACTTTCTAGGTGCAGTCCTATGGTCATCCATGACTAAAGGAGGCCTTTACTTTACTTCTTATATATACATGCATACATACACACACACACACACACACACACACACACACACACACACACACACACACACACACACACACACACACATATATATATATATATATATATATATATATATATATATATTCTTTTGTTCTTTTACTTGTTTCAGTCATTTGACTGCGGCCATGCTGGAGCACCGCTTTTAGTCGAGCAAATCGATTCCAGGACTTATTCTTTGTAAGCCTTGTACTTATTGTATCGGCCTCTTTGTCGAACCGCTAAGTTACAGGTATGTAAACACACCAGCATCCGTTGTCAAGCGATGGTGGGGAGACAAATAAAACACACACACCCACACACGCACATACACACACACACATATATATATATATATATATATATATATATATATATATATATATATATATATATATATATACATGACGGGCTTATTTCAGTTTCCGTCTACCAAATCCACTCACAAGGCTTTGGTCGTCCCGAGACTATAGTAGAAGACACTTGCCCAAGGTACCACGTAGTGGAACAACCATGATTTAAACATACATACATACATACAACCATACATACATACGTACATACATAAATGCATTCATGGATGCAAGCAGCTGTGTGTAAAACTCCCAAGAAACGCCAGCAGACAATCTTTGGTATTAATAACATGAAATTAAACATCACATTACTGACTTATCAAGATGGAAGCCCCCTCCCCACCCCACCACCGCCTCTCCTTCCTTGCCTAAACCTGGCACCTCATCATATTACAGCCCCTGTTTGCCGTTATTTTTGTCATCAACTTTCTTGAAATGTCACACACCCACGTTCATGGGGCTGCACGAAATCTTCACCATCAGCGACACCATCGTCGGCTTCGTCATCGCCGCCGCCGCCGCAGTCTCCGTCGTCGTCGCCATCATCATCATAATCATCATCATAATCATCATCAGCATCGACAACTAGAGCGGCCTCATCAAACGACATCATGTTGACCGTGAGTGTGATCGATATTGTTACCATCGACGTCGGCGTCATCGTTTCCGTGGGCGCATGGCCGTTGTCCACGTCATCGCTGACGTCATCGTCTTCACAGAATCTACCAAAACCAACGAAACCACCACCGCTGTTATCGTCGTTATCCTCCTCATCATCATCATCATCGTCATCATTGTCATCATCATGAGGATCGCCATCGTCTGATCGTCGTCGTCGTCGTCGTCCTGTTCTAAGGGAAGAATTGTTGTTTTCATCGTTGTCTTCGTTATCCCAAACACCAATACCACTGCCAGCAGAAGAAGCAGCAGCAACAGCACCACCACCACAACAACAACAACAACAACAACCGATACCACTATAACCATTACCCCACTCCCTTTTTTTCTCCTATTCCTGATCACCATAATCGTCGTCCTCGCTGTCGTGACCACCACTTCTACCACCATCATCATCATCACCATCATCATCACTGTTGTGGTCGTCGTCGCCGTCATCATCACCAACATCATCACCAACATCATCATCATCATCGTCATCGTTATCATCATCGTCATCATCATTACCATCATCATCATCATCGTCATCAAAATCAAGAACAAAACTCAGAATCTACCATTCAACCATATCATGTAAAAAAAAAATTCTAAAACTTTGGAGAAATCCTGGAATACTTGAACGAAGAATACCCCCCACTCCCCAACACCAAATCTTAGTTTGGATTTTGGAATGAATAACAAAACACTGAGAATTGTTTCCATGAAATAACCAATAACCACATTTTTTTTTTTTACAAAACCCACGACTAATGTAAAATAATTAATTAGTTTGATCTCGTTAAATATAAACGGAGCTAATGATGATAAGGTAGTTGGCAGCGTTCTAATTTGAAAAGAATTACAACGCTCTGTAATTCCCAGATATCGTGGGTCGTTATCTTTCACGCAGATCGCACTTCAGGACTGATCCTTAATAATGATAAAGGTCAATTAACATACCTTCTACAGGGGTCTTCAACAGGGGTCACGAGATTCAGTCATTCTCTTTGTTCCACACATAAGGATTTTTAAATTCCTTTTGAATATTTGGTTTGCGAGATTCTTGATGTGAATTCCTGCGTTGAAACAAATCTTGTTGTGTATTGGGTGGGTCATTACACCAACAATAATAATAATAAACACGTGCTGGTTCGATATCACTTCTTTATAGTCAGTCAATTGGTTACATATCTAATCAACAAAAAAGTCGGTCGTTTGTTTAATGTCTTGGAACGTTCACAAACGCTTTTGGCTAACAAACAACCAATTAATTGTTTACCCAAGACATTAAACAAATGATGGTCATAACTATGATTATCCACCACAGAACCGAGCCGAATAAAGCCTTTTGAGTAGATCTTGCTGAGGAAAATCTATCATTGTCCTAAAATGAAAGAAGTAATTCGACTCTCTCTGTCTCTCCCCCTCTTTCTCCCTCGATGTGTGTGTGTGTGTATGAATATATATATGCATTATATGCATGTGTGCGTTGCTTTGTGATTGTGTTTGTTTCCACCACTTGCAATCAACCGCTGTTGGTTTGT
>NC_142943.1:5823591-5826091 GCF_046866305.1 Octopus bimaculoides
TGCGGTTCATACGGCCTTTGGAGGTCCGTATAGTGTCTTGTAAAACTTCAAGTGCAATAAAATTGGTTGATTCTACAATACTCAAAGTATTTCAACAATTTTATCATACAACTGTGAGTGGATTTCGTAGACGGAGACTGAAAGAAGCCCGCCGCACACACACAAACACACACACACACAAAGGCGCGCGCGCTTAACTTTTAAATATTTGTGAATGATTTTGCAGTTTTGTCAAAACTGCTTTATCAGCTAGTTTTGTCACTTAACCACTAATATTTTGAAGCCAATTTTAATTATTGAAATATTTAACATCTATCAAGGTATGTATGAATATATAGCAATCGCTAATGAAATAAGACTGAAATATTTGGGAAACTTTTCCTCCTGTACTCACTTGGTATTAGTCACTAAATCACGTGTAATGATGTAAGAAATAAATACTTTCAGTTTATATATATACAAATATACATACATACATACATACATACATATCACCGGATTGAATGGTATTGCCGAGGTGTCGAAACCATAATGATATCCGTGGGGCAGCTGATGATGGAGATATGTTGGATTGTTGGTATGGCTGTTTTTGTATATGTGGAATAGTATTATTGGATTGTTGGTGTGACTGTGGAATAGTGTTATAACACAGCCTTTTGATATATATATATAAACTTTAGGTCCTTGTAGGGTTTAAATGTAGCGTTTTTCCAAGTAAGTGCTCAACCCGAGTTCTGGCCTATCAACACTGTCCGATTCCTGACTCGTACCGAAATTCGTCTAGCGTAGAAAATCCTGGTTTCACGAGGGTATATTTCTCGACAAATATATTTCTGTGAATACATGTATATTTCTGTTTGTATATATGTATATCATATTGTAAGAAATATATGAAACCGTATATTGTGCATTGTGTGAAGTGACCATCTGATAAAGGACTCAGCCAGCTGAGCAGATGAAACTCATATGCTTATCTTTTTTCCTTTAACTTGGTTCAGTCGTTAGACTGCACCCCTACCGGAGCATTGCTTTGAAGGAATTTTAGTCGAGGGCATCGACTCCCAGTATTTATTTATTTATTTATTTATTTATTTTTCTAAAGCCTGCTGCCTGCTACTTATTCTATCGGCCTCGTTTGCAGAACCGATTATTTACGTGGTCGTGAACAAACGGACACCAGTTGTCAAGCAGTGATGGGGCGCAAACAGAGACAAATACACACACACACACACACACACACACACACACACTACATTATACATATATATATATATATATATATATATATATATATGTATGTGTGGGTTCCAAAGGGCGATTTCTAACAAAGATTCTTCATATTTTGCTAGTAGATTAATAGCATAAGATCGGGTTTGTTCAGATTCAATGGGTTGCACATAAATATATACATACGCGCACACATCACGAATGTATATTTACATGTGTACATCCATCCATACATATGTATATATATACACACATATATTCAGTCACATACACATACACACATATATATATATATACATACATGCATGTATGCATATATGTATGTATGTATGCATATATGTATGTATGTATGTATGTATGTATGTATGTATGTATCAAAAGGTGGAGTGGCGGACAACATGGCGCTGCACCCTTTTCGGTGATCGATCTGGCAAGAGTTTAGCGTAGGGTTTTTGGGTGTTGATGTACAAAGAATATTTGGTTTAGAGGAGAAGCCGGAACGCTGTTCTGAGTTGCATGATCGCGGCGTGGGGGATGTCGTAATGCTGGAGGAGCGGCACACAAAGCATAAAGAATAATCCGTACCTTCCTCTCCCAACCAATGGCTGTAATGTTCCGGAAAATAAATCCTTGTCAGTCAGTCAATTGAATGACAATGTCGGTGAATGTACGTGTGTGAATATGTCTGCATATATGAGTGACAAAAATAGATAGTGTGTGTGAGAGAGAGTGAGTGGGAGTAGAGGAGAGAGAGAGAGAGAGAGAGAGAGAGAGAGAGAGAGAGAGAGAGAGAGAGAGAGAGAGAGAGATGCAAACTCAACACCAGTTTCTTTTTTTAAAACTTTGACTTGTTTCAGTTATTAGACCTCGGCCATGCTGAGGTATCGCATTGAAGAATTTCTTTTCAGTCGATCAACCCCAGTCAATGAACTCCAGTGCTTTCGTGTTATTTTTTCAAGCCGGGTTCTTATTCTATCGGTCTCATATTCCCGAATTACTAAGTTACGAGGACATAAAGAAAACCATACCGGTTGTCAAACGGTGGCGGGGGAGAAACACAAACAGACATGCGCGCGCACTCATATGAATATGCGACGAGATTGTTTTAATTTCTATCTACCAAATCCACTCACAAGGCTTTGGTCGGCTCGAGGCTATAGTAGAGGACACTTGCCCAAGGTGCGACGCAGTGGGACTGAACCTGGTACCGAGTGGTTGGGAAGCAGACTTCTTACCATACAACCACCACTGCACCTCGAAATAATGTGTTTAT
>NC_142943.1:5833591-5838591 GCF_046866305.1 Octopus bimaculoides
ACCCAAGGTGGGACTGCACTTGGAACTATGCGATTAAGAAAAAACATTTTACCACACAGTTATGCCCACACCATTATATATATATATATATATATATATATATATATATATATATATATATATATATATATATATATATATGTATGTATATATATTTCTTAAAATGTTAGAAAGCTGCAGAGAGTTGGGACTGTATAAAAAAACAGTTTACCATTAAATATACGTTTGTATACATCTCTTTGCCTCTATGCCTCTCTCTCTCTCCCCCTTTATCTATCTATCCATCTATATATTATATATATATATACATATATATATATAGGTATATACATATAAATATATATATATACATACATATATGTGTGTGTGTGTGTGTATCTATGATTGATTTTCTGTGTCAACAACTTGGCTCCTATTTTCTGGTTTTTCACAAATCCATATTGACTTTTAATCAACAGTGTAATTAACCTTAATTTTCGAAGTGAATCGATCAAATCGATTGCATTTGACACGTTAAGACATGTACATTAATCTCATAATCTTAGTAAAAAAACAAGAATGGTTAAAATATAATCGACACCCGACAACTTTTGGAGTCAGAAGACAATGGGTGAGACTAAACACTATATAGCTTTTAATCCGCTTTCAACCAGATTTTACCAATTCTTTAGATCTCACTTGAAAAAAAGAAAAAAAATCCGATTACTAAATATCTCACCTGAGACGAAAAACCCTTTCTCCAGGTAGGAATGAAGTAAAAAATAAAATAACAACTTTCTAACGACATTGAATATTCTCTCTTTCCATTTACCCTTACCCATTCAAAAGGGCTTTTTGTAGTATTAGGGTTAGGGTTAGGGTTAGATATATGGCCGTATAGGTAGAGATGACTTTGGCATTTATGAAGAATATGTTCGGATACTCTCTTTTACTCTTCTACTTGTTTCAGTCATTTGACTGCGGCCATGCTGGAGCACCGCCTTTAGTCGAGCAAATCGACCCTAGGTCTTATTCTTTGTAAGCCTAGTACTTATTCTATCGCTCCCTTTTGCCGAACCACTAAGTTACGGGGACGTAAACACAACAGCATCGGTTGTCAAGTGCTGTTTGGGGGACAAACACAGACACACAAACATATACACACACATACATATACATATATATACATATATACAACAGGCTTCTTTCAGTTTCCGTCTACCAAATCCACTCACAAAGCTTTGGTCGGCCCGAGGCTATAGTAGAAGACACTTGCTCAAGGTGCCACGCAGTGGGAATGAACCCAGAACCTTGTGGTTGGTAAGCAAGCTACTTACCACACAGCCACTCCTATGAACGTATACAAAAGCGTGCGCATACACATGTATACGTATACTAAGACTCCATCCCGCACACATATATACATACATACGCAGTCACACACTCACATGTATATATACAACGGCTGCAGGATACATTAGAACATATTTGTATCAAGCAGGACACGAATGGCTGGGTACTTAGTGCCAAGCTCACAATAAGATAAAGTAACTTTTTGTTGTCGTCTGGTCTGTTGGTAGTATATTGTATGTCTATATATATACATGTCTGTGTGAATGTGTGTGTGTATGTGTGTGTGTGTGTGTGTGTGTGTGTGTGTGTGTGTGTGTGTGTGTCCAAATAATAAGAAAAGCACAAAGGAAATTCTTTAACACATATTTAAAGATTCGTTACATTTGTTTCTGTACCAAATCTATGCATACCCACAAGCTCACACGCACGCATATATATATATATATATATATATATATATATATATATATATATATATATATATATATATATGTGTGTGTGTGTGTGTGTGTGTGTGTGTGTGTGTGTGTGTGTGTGTGTGTGTGTGTGTGTGTGTGTGTGTGTGTGTGTGTGTAAGTTTGTGTGTATGTATGCATGTATGCATGTATATATACACACATATATTTTCAAGTATTTAGCAGGTGGTAAACGGTATACAGTGTTGACGACACAAAGCAGAGAACGAGAGTGTACATTAGTTGGAAAGTGGTTTCGTTGACTCTATATTTATACAACAGTTGTAGAGCTGTGTTTTTGGTGGACAGGATTGCTTCTGAAGTGGACATTTTTTCGATCGTTACTTCAACAAAAGACAGAGGATTGGTCAACGTTAACACATGTCAGCAAACATCATTGTCATCTTCAGTTTAATTCAAAAAATAATATGATGTGAAGTGTCCATTGTAAGAGTCCTTCGCCCCGAAAACTCGCGAAGTGGGTTGTTTATTGTGAAGGGTGAACAACCGCAAAAACTCGAAAGGTGCGAAGCGAAATTGTTTTATAATAACGTTGAGTATTTTAGGTCATATAATTAAAGGGAAGAATTCATAAATAAATAAATTTAAACACGGTCATTAGGTTTTATTTAATTAAGTATGGATAATGTATTACAACGATGTATAAATGTATAATGTATTACAACGATGTATAAAGCATGCTGAAAATGTCGGAGATGTTTAAAATGGATATTTTGGAATTGAGGGGTTTTGACGGAATGTGCGTTCTTGCCAAGAGTTTGGAAGGCGCTTTGTGTTTATAACACACTAAAACGTTGTAATTATTTCAAGCTATCCTGATAATAAAAGATTTTATGAATAATAAATAATACCTACGTATTACACATGCACACACACACACACACATACACACACACACACACACACACACAGATAATAGATAGATAAATAGATAGATAGATGCATAAATGCATACATACATACATACATACATACATACATACATACATACATACACACATAGGTAGATAGATAGATATATAGATAGACAGATATAGATATAGATTCAGCTATAGAAAGATTAATATATAAATATATATAGCGTATATACTCGACTAATTGACGATCTCGTGTAAGAGTCGACTTCCTACATTTGGCAAAAAATTGAGAATTTTCCATACACCCCGTATAATAGTCGACCCTAGTATTTCACGAACAATAGGACAACATTTGTAGGTCAAGGTACCGTATTATCCTGTACGTAGAAATGACACCGTTACAAAATTGTGTGACCATGATAGACAACGATCCCTCCAAGTCAATCAGGTTAATTGCCAGGTACATGGGAGTGTCTGAGTTTCTTATCAGGCAGGTAGTGCATAAAGGCATTCGGTATTGCTCATATAAGATAAGAAGGACAATTTTTATCCCAAACCATCGAGGACAAGAGGAAAGGCTGCGCTACGAAGCTTTGACCAAACTCAAGCTTCCCTTCCAAATGAACATGCTTTGGTTTTTCTCAGATTAGAAAAAATTCTGCCAGGATCAGATAGTGAACACACAGAACAACCGTTGGCTTGACTTGCCCCTAATATATGTAACGAGAGTGATAAAAATCAAACATTCAGTGAACATCATGATGCTTGCAGTGATCGCTAGTGATGGCGACGTAATGCTTCCAATCGTCTTCCCAAACGGTCCCAGACTGAACACGGAGGTCTACATTAAGTGCCTGGAGGAGGTAGTTCTGCACTAGCTCAAGAAGGTGGCTGCTGGAAGACCCTATGTCTGGCAACAGGACTCTGCACCATGCCACACAAACAGGAGAACCCAGTCATGGCTGTCAGATAATTTCTGCGACCACATCAGCCCTAACATCTAGCCACCTAACTCCCCAGACTGCAACACCCTTGGTTATTATGTGTGGGACGCAGTAGTCCAACAAAACTCCTGTTTAAAGATGAACTGAAGGCAAAGATTACGGCAGAATTCACCAACTTAAACAAGAAAACCACCCTGAAGAGTTACCGGAGATTCCGAAGTCGTCTTGAGGCCGTGGTTGAAGTGAATGGCGTTTTACTAAATAAATTACACATTGGTATTTCAAGATACTTTAATGTAATTTTGGTAAATATATCTGTTCAAATGGTATTTTCCTTTTTGCGTAATTCAGACGTTATTCACCACACCCTGTATATATATAATAATAATTATAATATTAATAAGAATTATAAGAATTATCAAAATAAAACAACAAATGAACGGTTGAGTGGGGCATAGAATTTAAAAAGTCCGGAAAACTAGGAAAGAAATGTAAAAATAGGAAAATTGAATTTTCATGCAAAATCGATTAGACTCGGAAGCAAAGATGGATCTGACATTTATTTGAAATATGTTATATCTATTAATTTAAGGTCGTCGTTTATCGTGGGGATCCAGTCGGGGTATAATGTGATATATATATATATATATATATATATATATATATATATATATATATATATATATATATATATATATATACGACAAAGTCGCACTAAGTAAACTGAGAATCGGAGATATAGCAATGAGATTAACATGTACTTGGTAGTAGAGAAAACGGCACTCCTTGTTACTCATATTTAAAAATTAAAGGACATTTATCTCCCTTCCCCTTCCCTTCATTTTTCTCTCTTTTTATATCTGACTTCCTGTATTGAACCATGTCACTCGTGCTTTCTATAAACAAATATATATATATGTGTAGGCGCAGGAATGGCTGTGTGGTAAGTAGATTGCTTGCCAACCGCACGGTACCGGGTTCAGTCCCACTACGTGGCATCTTGGGCAAGTGTCTTCTATTATAGCCTCGGGCCGACCAAGGCCTTCTGAGTGGATTTGGTAGGCGGAAACTAAAAGAAGCCCGTCGTACATATATATATATATATATATATGTTGGTGTGTGCGTTTATTCATAGGCATACATATATACATAAACAGTTATCTATATATATATGTGTGTGTGTGTGTGTGTGTGTGTGTTATTTATATATACATGAGTGTACGTGCGTGTATATATATATATATATATATATATATATATATATATATATATATATATATACATATGTATACATATGTATATACGTGCGTTCATATATATATGGATGTATATATGTATGCACGCACATTACGCACATATACACACCCATAGACCCACTCAATGCCACGCAC
>NC_142943.1:5843591-5848591 GCF_046866305.1 Octopus bimaculoides
TCTTCGATGTATATATTATAAAACATCCAATATTATTGATAAGTTTGAAAATGGAGAGATTCAATGGATATAACTTGTTTAATTAATTAATTAACAATTGTTTCACTTCGCACCCAGTTTAAATTACAAAATATATATAATAATACAAGTTTGCCTTTTAAGTGTGTGTGTGTGTGTGTGTGTGTGTGTGTATCGTGAAGTATATTTGCCACCTAAATGTGGCTGACCCATATGGGACAATGCTACTGTAGTTTATAGCCCCAGGAAGACATCTCCTCCAGGTTGATAAACTACAGTAGCATCGTCCATTATGGGTCAGTCACATTTAGGTGGCAAATATATTTCGTGATGTCGTACTACTACTTTTTATATCTCGCTCAGAGATTTATTATTGGTTATATATATATATACGTGTGTGTGTGTGTGTGTGTGTGTGTGTGTGTGTGTGTGTGTGTGTGTGTGTGTGTGTGAATTGGTACCAGCATGCGATCAAAGAACTGACAGAAAGGTGGCTTCAAGCGGTGCAACGCGATGATGGCCTCTACTTCAAATGCTAGGCTGCTTTTATTGTAACTTGACGAATAAAGCAAATATGGCACCAAAATATTGTAAGACTTTTGACTTAACACAATATTTATATTTATATTTTTATGCATTTTCATGTTTTTTTTTAATTGCCGACTAACGGGTGTGCGTATTCTGTCATTAACACACTTTTAGTTCTGGCTCGTTCTCTTTCCATAATGGCATTCAGTTTACCCCGAATTTCAAAATATTCTTCTCCATTGTCTCTTCTCTTTAACTTCAGGCATCGCAACAGGGGGTTCACGGCAAAAGATGGAAATATTTAAAATTACATCACTGATCATGTCATATGTTGTCTGAGCAGTGTTCTCATGGTAAACAGAGGCGGAGACATTAATAAGTTAGCATGTTTATTATTCACTGAAGTTTTCTACACCGTACAACAAATTGTTTTAAAATGTGCCGTTTGTTTGGGTTTTTCCTTCATTTTACAAGCTCTCTTCGTTGTAGGTATATATATGTGTGTGTATACGTATATATGTATGTATGAATAAGATTGTATATATATATATATATATATGTGTGTATGTGTGTATGAAAGTATATTTTCATTATTGTATATACTTATATGCATACATACAAACATATGTAATATATATGTATATAATATATACATGAATATATATATGCGTGTATATGTATGTTTATATGCATACATACATATGCATACAAATGTATATGCACCTGTATATATATGTAATGGTATATCAGTTTCAATATAATTAAAGCATTTCTTTCATAATAACTGCATGTGTACGTGTTTTTATGTATGTATATATATATATATATATATATATATATATATATATATATATATATATATATATATATATAAATATTTATATATGTATGTGTGTGTGTTTGTGCGTGTAATTTATATGATGTATAACATATACATATGTATATATTTGTATATATACTCGTACATTGGAGCACATATATGTGTAACCTAGCGCATACGTATATGTATGTATACATATATGTGTGTGTATGTATGACGTGTCTGTGTCTGTTTGGGTGTGTGGGTGTGAGTATGTGGGTGTGTGTGGGAGTGGGAGTACACAACTGCGTTGGTGATGGTTCAAACGAGATCATTTCTTCCCATTTCTGAAGAATTGGGTCAATTAAAGAACGCAGCGAAATCTCGCCTGTCTTTAAGCATTTGTCAGACGTAATTCCACAACAGGAACTGGGGGAAGATTAGCCTGAAGGAAACACACGCACACACAAATACATGCATATGCACACACACTCACACACACAGACACCCCCCGCACGCGAGCACACACACACACACTGAAAGCTATATACGTTAACATGTCTCTACTTGTTGTTGGCACTCCGTCGCTTACGACGCCGAGGGTTCCAGTTGATCCGATCAACGGAACAGCCTGCTCGTGAAATTAACGTGCAACTGGCTGAGCACTCCACAGACACGTGTACTCTTAACGTAGTTCTCGGGGATATTCAGCGTGACACAGTGTGACAAGGCTGACCCTTTGAATTACAGGCACAACAGAAACAGGAAGTAAGAGTGAGAGAAAGTTGTGGTGAAAGAGTACAACAGGGTTCGCCACCATCCCCTGCCGGAGCTTCGTGGAGCTTTGGGTGTTTTCGCTCAATAAACACTCACAACGCCCGGCCTGGGAATCGAAACCGCGATACTATGACCGCGAGTCCGCTGCCCTAACCACTGGGCCATTGCGCCTCCACTGTCTCTACTAAGAGAGGGACATAAATGAAAAATATATATGGCGGCCAAATGGCCGAAATGTTAAAGCGTCGGAAAGTTCGTTTTACAGTATTTGTTCCGACGCTTTGCGTTTTGGGTTCAAATTCTGTTATTTCTTTCAGGGAAATCAAATAAAAAGAACAACCAAAGGCAGTGATGTGGCGGAACCGTAACCGACCCCAAATCTTAACCCTGACCCTAACCCTAACCCTAACCCACCCCATGTGTTGGTTGCTTTCTGGATTTTTGCGTTCTGACTTCAAATTGCTTCCTACCCTCGGCTACTAACGTAGTACCTTGTTGAACACCACCACCTCACACATTGGCTATATTTCGCAGACTCTACTCTGTTGCAGTGGAGGCGCAATGGCCCAGGGGTTAGGGCAGCGGACTCGTGGTCATAGGATCGCGGTTTCGATTCCCAGACAGGGCGTTGTGAGTGTTTATTTGAGCGAAAACACCTAAAAAAGCTCCACGTGGCTCCGGCAGGGGATGGTGGGGTGCACCCTGCTGTACTCTTTCACCACAACTTTCTCTCACTCTTACTTCCTGTTTCTGTTGTGCCTGTAATTCAAAGGGTCAGCCTTGTCACACTCTGTGTCACGCTGAATATCCCCGAGAACTACGTTAAGGGTACACGTGTCTGTGGAGTGCTCAGCCACTTGCACGTTAATTTCACGAGCAAGGCTGTTCCGTTGATCGGATCAACTGGAATCCTCGTCGTCGTCACAAGCGACGGAGTGCCAACAACTCTGTTGCAAACATTCGAGCGAAGTCTTGGAATTGTGAGGACTTCCTTCTCGTCCTTAACATTGTCATCACTATCGTCGTCATCATTGTCATCGCTGTCTTCGCCGCCTTCATCTTCCTTCTATCCCCTCACCATTTTCTTCCAATATCCAACCCACCCGAAAATAGTGTTTTTTACGATCCCACCCCCACCACTTCCTGTTGTCCTTTCTCTTTTGCGAGAAAGGATCTGAAGTTGGAGGGAAACTCAGAGAATAACGGAGAGAGAGGCAGAGAGTGAGAGAGGGAGAGAGAGAGAGAGAGGGAGAGAAAGTAATTGCGTGATAGCGAGAAGTAGAGAGGAGAGGGAGAGACATTGTTGGAGAGAGAAAGAGAGAGAGAGAGGAGGAAGATGCGTGTGTGTGTTCTTGTGAGTGTGTGTGGTGTAATATGTACCATTAGTGTGTTTATAAATAAATGGATAATAGAGAGACAGAAGGAGAACCAGAGAGAGAGAGAGAGAGAGAGAGAGAGATAGAGAGAGACGGTCAGAGCACAGGTAGACAGATGATAGGGAGAGAGCTAGAAAGACAGAGAAAGAAAGACAGAAAGAGGCAGAGAGACGGGGAGATAGACAGACAGACCGACAAAATGATGAGGAGCGACAGAGTGACAGAGAGGGAGAGAGAGGACGAGAGAGCGAGAGAGAGAAAGAGAGACAGACAGACAAAATGATAAAGAGCGACAGAGAGACAGAGATGGAGAGAGAGAGGGAGAGAGGGAGAGAGAGAGAGAGAGAGAGTCAGGGAGATAGGCAGAGGATAAGGGAGTGATGAATGAGGGAGTCTATACTATATATATGTATATACATGCATATATATATATATATATATATATATATATATATATATATATATATATATATATATATATATATTTATGTGTGCGTGTGTGTACTCAAATGAATACGTTTGAGGTAAAACGTGCGTGTGTATGAGTGAATTGGTGTTAGTAGTATATTTATGTTTGTATATACATACATCCATAATTATATATATTTGTATCCATATATACACACGCACATCTATATAAGCGAAAGTGTATAAGTTGATATGCCTATCTGTGTGTGTGTGTGTGTGTGTTAAGTACATTGTAGTTGTGTGACGTAAGTTGATAGTTCCCGGCATGTTCCGCTTCTAGTGTCACTGTAACCTCTTTCACAACCCTTTTTCTCTCTCTTACTCCCTCTCTCTCTCTCTCTCTCTCTCTCTCTCTCTCTCTCTCTCTCTCTCTTTCTCTCTCTCTCTTTCTCTCTCTCTTTCTCTCTCTCTCTCTCTCTTTCTCTCTCTGTTTCGCCCTCTCCAATATATAAGCTACTACTACTACTACTACTACTACTACTACTACTACTACTACTACTACAGTAACTGCAACTACTGCTACTACAGTTACCATACTTTCACTACTAATTCCACCACCACCACCACCACCACCACCACCACTACTACTACTACTACTACTACTACTCACCAAAGAGTGCAAACACCATCACCATAGAACTCAACTACTTCAGCATTAACACATCACTATCATCATCGCCAACACCAGCACTACTACCACATTCACCTCTACCGTTAAAACCCTCTTTACAACCACCATCACCACCGCCACTGCCACCACCACCAAAACCACCACCGCTGCCGCCGCCACCACCACTACCTCCACCACGTTCGCTGTCATCAGAGCCACCATTGCGTGTACAATCACCAACGCCACCACCGCCAGCACCACCACCACCACCGCCAGCACCGTCAGCACCACCACCACCACCGCCAGCACCACCACCACCAACAACAACAACAACAACAGCATGACCTTCAACAACAGCATGCTCGCCTTCACTACCATGACGGTTACCACCTCATGTACTCTAACCAATACCCTCGTCACCAAC
>NC_142943.1:5853591-5858591 GCF_046866305.1 Octopus bimaculoides
CATACATCATATATATATATATATATATATATATATATATATATATATATATATATATATATATATATATATATATATATATATATATATGCTTTCGGTGCGAATGGCTTTTTTATACGGCGCCGTGATTTACAAACCTGTGAATAATAATAATGGTGTTTTTATATAAGCTTCAAGCTTCTGGCGATCACCGTGCACTGACTAAGGAAAATAGTTTAATAAAGTCGGTATATAATCCCTCAACAGAAAAAAAGAAGGGTTTCTTATTTGCCCGGGATAGGAGAGCCTTCTTTTTTCTACCGAGGGCTTATATGCCCCTTTATTAGACTATTTTCCTTAGTCATTGCACAGTGATCGCCATAAGCTTGAAGCTTATATAAAAATACCATTATTATTATTTACAGAATATATATATATATATATATATATATATATATATATATATATATATATATGATGCACGTGTGTAGGATGTGCGTGTGAGAGAAACACCTCGAATAGTGAATTTATTTCTTAATTACATTGATAATCTCAGAAGATTGATGTTTTTCGGCTCACAACACGACAAATTCAAGACAGTAGAGTGTAAGTATTTAGTAAACAGAACACTCCCCTGAGGTTGTTTTCTCGAAATCACATTGTTGAAAATCTACATGTCCTTGTTTCGACGTTATTGTCATCACCGTCATTGCTGTCATCGTCATCGTCATCGTCATCGTCATCGTCATCGTCATTGTGGTTGTCGTCGACGCCGTCTTTCATTATCCTGTCGCCTTGTGACCTTTAGGTCAGCTCTGAATGATTCGATATATATATAATACCCGGTTTGGCAGTCGGCAAAACAGCTGCGTACGATTCATAAATCTGTTGTTCTAGGCGTACTTTGCATTGACCAAACTGAGGTCGATACTGTATACACTGACACCTGGTGGTGGATCGTTTAGGTTGCAGTGTGAATGTCTGGACCTGCATTCCTCAGTTTTTATGCAGAATCAGGAACCGAAGAGAATTTCATATTAGCTGTATACAAGAAGCCTAACTGAAGATGAGTGGCTCAGTGGTTAGGTGTACCCAGATCGCGAACGTAAGGTCGTGAGTTCGATATCAAGTGGTGCGCTGAATTATTGAGCAAGGCAATTTATGTCACGTTGGCCCAATCCACTCAGATAACAAAAATTAATAGTACCAGTAATTCAAAGGGCCAGCCTTGTCACATTCTGTGTTATACAGAATCTCCCCGAGAACTATGTTAAGGGTGCGCCTATCTGGGAAGTGCTTTGCCACATGTGCTATGCCCCAGCATGGCTGCAGTCTAATGACTGAAACAAGTAAAAAATAAAATATCCCGGTTTATGTCAAGCTGACAATTTCTAAAAGGAATGAAATGGTGCTCTCTATATGATCAGCTAATTATTAGAAATTTTAAGGTTTTCGTAATATGTAAGCAAATAAATAGCTAAATATGTCCATTCTAAGCATCTTTCTTCCATGTTCTTCCATGTTAAATTGCAGATTTCTAATCCCGGCAAAGATTACGTAGAAATTATTATCTCCCCCAGAGAACAGCAACTGACCACCAGGGATCACCGAATATTTTTCTGCTTGATAATTCTCATTAAAACACGATGGTAAGGTTTCTTAACAAATTCATAGGATCAGCTATCGTACATATGTTCCATGTTCAATACCATATGTAGAATGTTGAATATTGGGGCAGAGAAGCAAATTGTTTTAATTAATAGGAAAGAACCACGAGGGTGAGGAGAAGATTTTATGCTATTAATAAACTTCCTTTTCTGAATCATATCCAGTTATTAATTAATTAATTAATAATAATAACACTAATAATAATAATAATAATAATAATAATAATAATAATAATAATAATAATAATAATAATAATAATAATAATAATAATGCTTTGGTGCGCCTTATAGTCAAATATAAAGCATCTAACCCTTAAGATTTAGTAAATTCTGACTCACCAGTATGTCTTCTACTAACTACAGCCTTCAGGATTATATTCTGAAATATCGGAAGTAAGGCAAACACACACACACGCATACACACACACACATTTGTATACATATAATTATAGACACGTAGATACACACACATGTATACATATACACACATACACACAAATATATAAACACATACTAATGCACGTTTATATATTTGTGTGAATATAGGTATATATATAAACATATACCAATGTATATCTATATACTTATGTGCATACACACACACACACACACACACACACACACACATATATATATATATATATATATATATATATATATATATATATATATATATATATATATATATATTGCGTTGGTGTATAATTATTGTGGCTTTTTCTCAACGAATTTTATTCAACAAAAACTTCTTTAAATGATTATTCCGGAGCATATTCACCATGTACTTCAATTACTGCTTCCCATTTGCTTGGCAGACAGCCCGACCGCCATTTAAAGATGCTTTTGTTAAATATTGTTATAGTTTTCGTTGAATGAAATTTGTTGAAGAAAAAGCCGCAATAATTATACACCAACCCAATATATACACAGAGATAGATAGATAGTGTGTGTCCATATTTATGTATTCATATATATATGTGTGTGTATATATATATATATATATATATATATATATATACATACATAAACACACACATATACCAATGTATATAAACACACACACATACACACGCGCACACACACGCACAAACACACACGCATATATGCATATATATGAATCAGTAATTAATTAATGCTTACTTATATTCAACACAACGTTTATTAGAAACCGTTGAATTAACTGAAAATAGTTAATCTCACAGTTTCTAAAGTCTTTCGCTGTCAAACTTTAGACATATGTAAATATACTTTTTATTCTCTTTGCATACCGAAAAATAATGACCATAAATTGTCCTGACGTCTTGTAAATGTGTTTGCGTGAAATTTGAAATGAAAGCTTTAACGTTCTGATGTTTGAGTATAAATAACATGACAGGAATGTGTTCTTGTGACAATTGCCTTTGTATCTCTCACACACGTGCAATTGTATCTGCCATTTAAGTATGTGTATATATACATTATATATGTATGTAAGTATGTATGTATGCATGTATGCATGTATTTATGTATGTACGTATGTATATCCCTATATATTTTTATCTATCTGTCTCATGTCTGTCTATCTATCTATCTATCTATCTATCTATCAGCTGCGATAAAGAATGGGAGAAAAATTCGTAATACAAGATAAGAGGTTATCTAATTTCATTAGCTAAGCTATTAGCCATTTTCCGTAGATTCTACGATTTACGAAAATTCAGATGCGACATTCAGGAAGTATAAACAGCAATAACCTTCACAGATTGACGTTTTAAGTCGGACGAAGATTCTCATTAAATCTGGTTTAGAATTTTGATAGAAGGCCACCAAGTTCTGGGAAATGGATGTCATTTATATCGACCTAAGTTTTAAACTCCAAAAGTGTTTCGTCTGTCTTTATGTTCTGAGTTCTAATTCCGTCGAGATCGACTTTACCTTTCATCCTTTCGGGGTCTAAATTAAGTACCTGTTGCATACTGAGGCGATCTATGCAACAGGTACTTAATTTAGACCCCGAAAGGATGAAAGGCAAAGTCGATCTCGACGGAATTTGAACTCAGAACATAAAGACAGACGAAACACCGCTAAGCATTTCGCCCGACCTGCTAATGTTTCTGCCAGCTCACCGCCTTGAAATTGGAAATCAATATTACATCAGAATGTGTGAATTGTGCAATATCTTAGGGCGTATATTTTTCTTTCACTGGCACTTTTGGCACATATTTATATGAAAGATTGTACTTTACCATCGAAATATAGAACAGCTAGAAAATATAAAAATAAAAAAAATATGGAAAATAAAAAATAAAAAGATATAAAAAATATCGAAGAACTCACGCTTCCCATTGGCTAATTTAGTTTCATGTTATCAGCGTCTGTCTCATTTATTTCTTTATCTCTCTCTGTCTATGTGTGTGTGTTGTGTGTGTACACAAACACATATACATATGCACGCATACATTCATACATAAAAAATGCATATATGCTTATATGTACATGTATGTATATGTATCCATATGCATATGCACATAAATATATGTGTATATATATATATGTATGTATGTATATATATATATATATATATATATATATATATATATATATATATATATATATATATACACACACACATACATAAATGGATATGTATATAACATGGGTATATATGTGTGCATGTGTGTTTATGTTTATTTACACATACTCAAACGTCCTCATTTAAACGTATATATGAAATATGTGTTAAAATACTTAACAGTGATAGACACGATACAGTGTTTATCGCTTTTTCTCTTAACCATATTCATTCTTGTACAAGACCCCGCTAGATCTCTTATCCCTTCACAGAATGTGTATTAATCTTAATATTGCATGACATATAAGGCGGCGAGGTGGCAGAAACGTTATCGCGCCGGGCGAAATGCTTACCGGTATTTCGTCTGTTTTTACGTTCTGAGTTCAAATTCCACCGAGGTCGATTTTGCCTTTCCTCCTTTGGAGATCGATAAATTACGTACCAGTTGCGTACTGGGGTCGATCTAATCGATTGCCCCCCCCCCCTCCCCAAAAATTTCAGGTCTTGTGCCCAGAGTAGAAAGGAATATTGCTTTACACAAACATCAGCCCTCCTTTCGCAATTGTGTAGGCAACCCGAAAGATCTAGTTAAGGAATTATGCTTAGTTATTTCATCAAGGGTACCGTGACCTGTAAGTATTTAACCTTTATTTCAAACGCCGTCGTTCTTTAGGCTGCATAACAAATGACATAGATAAAATGTTATATTCTATCAAAACGATTTTACATCGAAACACCTTTTATCGCATCTCAAAAGTAGCCTGATCCGTGACGATTAAGAAAAATTAACTAAATTAGTCACA
>NC_142943.1:5863591-5871091 GCF_046866305.1 Octopus bimaculoides
ACAGCAAATATTTGGCTCAATACAGCTTCTCACTTGCTTCACCTTAACCAGTTGAGCATTTTCTTACAGGCTGATGATATATGCATCTCTGATCACGAGCAGGAGTAGTGGGGGAGCATCATAACCATGTGTTGAGAGGAATTCTTTGGAGTTTGGACATTTCACCTCTGGAAACATGGGTGTTTCGTTCAATATCCTTAAACAACCCATATTCAGGGACCATTTGAGCAGAATGGTCTACTCGACCTGAGGAAAATTTCCAACTAGGCCCCATCTTCAAGGTCATGCGCTGTTCACCTTGATATGAAATCACCAAGTCGCGCATATATGGTTGTGATGCATGTGCCTGGTGTACCCTTATCAGACGGGTAGTCATGATGGGTATGTTGGGCTTCGTATATTTGTACCCCAGTGTCACTTTGATGGCACGCGCTGCTCTCTCTCTCAATAATAATGATAATAATGCTATCTACCATAGGTATAAGGCCTGAAATTTTGGTGGAGGAGTCTAGTCGATTACCACCATGAACAATAAGAACAATAAGAAGGCCCATGCCACCTCAGCCACCACTATCAACAACAATACCAACACTACCAACACAACCAACACAACCACCACCATCACCACCACCACCACCACCACACCCACCACCACACCACTGCCCCACAAAGCACCATTACTAAACCACCATTATTAAAACAGCCATACAAACCGTGGTGTAACGACAAGCAAAAAGCCAAACCAGACGATGAGATAATGACATAAACTGCAAAAATAAGAGAGTAAATGCCGCCATTACGATCCAGTACTGCTGGATCCTCCGTCGGTATCGGAGAGGAGCATTCATTTGTTCGATCAATCGAACTAGCTGCTCATTAAAGAATTTCCTTTTGGATTTCGTTCCGTGTTGGCGGTTTTGGATATGTAGCTCCACCGAGGTCAAGTATTTTCTTGGTCAGCTCTGCTGACATCTGGAATTAATAGAAAGGAAAATGTAAATAAAGAAAAGCCACGGGACGCACAGAAAGAACTCAAGAGAAATGTATTAAAATAATACATATTATATTGCCTAGACATAGGATTGAGTTTCATGACTTACATAGTACATCCGCATACATGCGCACTATGTTATGACTAGACACATGCGTCTATACTATATATATATATATATATACATACATATATATATACGTCTATGTACACACGCACACACACACACACATGCACGCACACACATGCATATGCGCATGCGTACATACCACCGTATATCGCGTATAGGAGGCGGTGCATCAGCGTGACTTAAACGAACTAACAAACGGATGTATATATGTGTTTCTGTGTATGTTCATGTTTGTATGTATTTATGTATGTATGTATATATGTATGTATGTATGTATGTATGTATGTATGTATGTGTGTGTGTATATGTATAAATATATGTATATGTATACATATATATATATATATATATATATATATATATATGTGTGTGTGTGTGTGTGTGTCTGTGTGTGTGTGTGTGTGTGTGTGTGTGTGTGTATCTGATTACTGAGACAGAGAGGGAAGATGGAAGATACGAGAACGTATATACACATGTATGTATGTATATACAAATACATACATGTATGTATGTATATACATATACATATATGTATATATATGTATATATATATATGTGTATATATATATATGTGTATATATATATATATATATATATACATGTATGTATATGTGTGTGTATGTATATATACATACACATACACATACACACACATATATACTTACATACATGCATACAGATTATGAACACAAATGTCTACGAACGGGGACGTAAAGATTTTTGCAGCTTTAAAAGTAGTGTGTGTGTGTATGTATATATATATATATATATATATATATATACACACACACATAATACGTACATATATTTTTTTTTCTGTTATCGGTTTCAGCTCAAAGCCGTTCGCTTGGGGAAGGCAATGACAAACCTCCCCAATATCTCTGCCAAAAAAACACAATAATAAAGAACAAAATAGCGCTATGGCTTCATCCGATGTGAGAACTTGTGATCTCTAGGAAAGACTTTTGTTGTAGTGTCATAAATGCGTTGTAAAAACCGTACGATGCAGGGCGATGACGACTCGAGAGCAACACGAAATGTCTAAAGATATACTTACAACCGTTTTGTGCTAAATGCATGCGTTAAGATATAATAGAAACAATTTCAGTATTGATTTATCGATAATTCAATATATATAGACTGACCGGCTTTCAGCTGGATATGTTTAAATGTAGTAGGAGACAAAAAAATGGGTCACTTTAAATCGATAATTGATCTGGTCGTTGGATTGATACGGATATTGAATTTTTTATATGACCGTTTGTTTAAAACCTGCTTACATCAGCAGCAGCATAGTAACACAGTTAGGTACAAAATTTAAACACAATTAAGATTGGCTGGATAAGCAAGGACATGTTCATAGTATTTTCAAGTGAAATGTATAAGAAGTATATGCCCACGGTCATATGGCGTAGTTGCTAAGAACGCGGGCTACTAAACCCAAGATTCCGAGTTCGATTCCAGGCAGTGTCCTGAATAATAATAATAATAATAATAATAGCAACATCGGGAAAATACCTTAGGAATGGGAATGCAGGTTCGAAATTTCACCAGAACACCTGATGAAGGCTGGAAAGTACATCAGCCGAAACGTTGTGTTAACAACAGACAAGATGAGAGCAAATATCCATCTAATGTAAATAATCTAAATAAGGTATAAAAGTTAGTTAATCTGTAATCTAAACTTTACAGGTATGTCAAAACCCCAGAAATTGTCTTAAGCACATCTTTTTATCTTTTATCTTTTATCTTTTACCTGTTTAAGCCACTGGACTGCAGCCATGCTGGGGTGCCGCCTTAAAGAGTTGAAGCCGAACGAAACGAACCCCGTACTATTTTTTAAAGCTTTGCATTTATTCTATCAGATCCTTTTGGAGAACCGCTAGGTTTTGTGAAGGTAAATAAACAAAAACCGGCTGTCAGGCAGTAGTGGGGGATTAACACAAGAACAAAGACATACACATACAACCTACACCCCACCACACACGCATGCTAATCTTCTTTCAGTTTCCGAGTACGAAATCCATTCACAAGGCTTTGGTTGGCCTCGGGTCTTTAGTAGAAGACACTTGCACAAATGCCATACGATGGCAGGTCAACAAACGCTATCTCGGACACAATTTTGTTTTATTAAATCTCAATCATTATATAATAACGATTTAATACTGTTGTCTTTCAATGGAGTGAAAGCTTATAGCTTAAGTAACACGGGGGGGGGGGATTGATTGAAACATGTAGATATGGCTGATGGCTATTGGAATTCATGTAGGCTGTCCTTGGAAGTTATACGAGAGAGAGAGAGAGAGAGAGAGAGAGAGAGAAGGAGAGAAGGAGAGAAAGAGAGAGGAAGACGAGAAAAAAGAGAGAAGAGATATAGTTGAGCGACTACTATATTAACGTCAGGGGAAATAGTATGAAATCTCAGTGCAAAGATCCAATGAATCTTGTTGCAAAAACAGCAAGCACAAGGTGGACCACGGCGGAGACAACCGACGATAACGGAGACAAGAGCAGAAATAACGATCATATATATATATATATATATATATATACGTGTGTGTGTGTGTTTCTTTGTGTCTGTGTTTGTCCCCCACCACCGCTTAACAACCGGTGTTGGTCTGTTTAGATGTCTCGGTGACATAGCGGTTCGAAATAAGAGACCGATAGAATAAATGCCAGGCTTAAAAAATAATTAAGTACTGGGATCCATTCATTCGACTAAAATTCCCTAAGGCAGTGCTCCAGCATGGGCGTAGTCTGCTGACAGAAACATTTAAAAAATAAAAGTGAAAACATGAGAAGGGAGCCATCCATGTGACTCTTGTCTCTGCATGATCAACATGTAGCTAAAACCATTAAGGTCATTACAAATGTGAGGCCTTACCATGAATATGAATCCTGTTTGGTGGTACACATCTTTATCTGAGGAAAAACTGCTTATCAAAAACTGGTTTGCCTCTCCAGAGCCAGAAGGTACTTCAGCCACCAGTAACTTTTAACCTTTTAAAAAGTCCCGGTGAAACCCACAGTACAGTATACTACATCTACATTAAAACTGGTGGGATGCTAACTATACAAGCATCTGTCGTCTTGAGAAAAGCGATCTGATTACTTGCCATTGAGTCATTCGCCAGCACATCCCAACTTATGGCTTGTCTGTTTCTTCCTATTCTACTCCAAACCATAGTAATTTCAGATCTGGTTGATTTGTTATGAGTTTTAGTAAGAGAGTCCTGACTCATTCAGCTCTTCCCTTTTTGTCAGCCATATTGTGTCTACCACTCCTGACCTTAAACTAAGTACTACTGCTTAGAACAGGGTCAGGAGTGGTAGATACAAATCCCCTCCGCTGACGGAGTCAACTCTTTGCAATTTCCTCCTGCTCAAAGGAAACAGTTACATATTCGCTCTCACACTTATGAGTGAGCCTCAAAAAAACCCACATAAAATTAGCATATTTCTTTCGAATAGAAAGCCATGAGCACCACAACTTCCTCAAGACCACTCGAATGAAATAACGAACAAAAACAGAAAAGAATAACAACGCAACCATAGTAAAGACTGCTACAATGACAACAACAACGGCGAGTACCGGAGCGATCCTAAAATCTAATCAGTTCGTGCCAGCCACTAGGTCAAAGATCTCTGCAAGTTTCACCCGAATCCATACAGCGGTTCTTGAGAACTCTTGTCCACGGACAAACAAACAAACACGACTGAAAACAATACCTCCGCCTTCGCTAAGGCCGAGGTAATAACAACGATAGCCAAAAACAAGAAAAAAGAAAGAATGAGAAAGGGACAAAATATCTAAAGCGACAACAAAGAGCAAACAAAAGACCAGTCGATAAAATGAGAAACAGGGAAGATAATAGCATGAGAAGCAACAGCGAAGAGAACATTCGCAACAACGACGATGACAACAACAGCAACGGGTGTAGAATGTACTACAGCTAAAAAAAATGGCCCTGTGGTTAGGGCAGTGGACTCGCGGTCATAGGATCGCGGTTTCGATTCCCAGACCGGGCGTTGTGAGTGTTTATTGAGCGAAAAGACCTAAAAGCTCCACGAGGCTCCGGCAGGGGATGGTGGCGAACCCTGCTGTACTCTTTCCCCACAACTTTCTCTCACTCTTACTTCCTGTTTCTGTTGTGCCTGTAATTCAAAGGGTCAGCCTTGTCACACTCTGTGTCACGCTGAATATCCCCGAGAACTACGTGAAGGGTACACGTGTCCGTGGAGTGCTCAGCCACTTGTACGTTAATTTCACGAGCAGGCTGTTCTGTTGATCGGATCAACTGGAACCCTCGTCGTCGTCACAAGCGACGGAGTGCCAACAACAACAAAAAACAATAGCAACAGCGACACCAGCAAACAGCATCGACTCAATAGAATTGCGTGGGCGATATAAAGATCGATTCTTATTTTGTTTTATTTCTTGTTGTGGACTAGTGAACGCCTATGTCCTGGTTCCATTAGCTAGAAATAGAAGTCAAATCTCCCTCATGCCGTCATAACATTTGTCATGTCACGCGATATTCTTGAAAAGTGGAATGGTCACGCTTAGAAAGTATTGGATATTAATTTGAACCAGAACGGATCTGATCTGGGACCTAACAACAATGGCTTCTACTTGTTTCGGCCATTGAACTGCGGTCATGCTGGAACACCACTTTGAAGGTATTAGTATCAACCGCTTGGATACTTTAGAGTTTTGAGTTTTCTTTTGTCGAACTGCTAGTAAACGGGGATGTAAACAAACCGACACAGTACCCAAGGAGTAGTGGAGTCAGAGAGAAACACAAACACAAACACACACACACACGCACACACAACACACAGATATATGTGACCGGCTTCCTCACAGCTTTCGTCGGTCCCGGGATATACCAGAAGACACTTGTCTAAAGTGTCATGTTGTGGAACTGAACTCAAAACCACGTGGTTGCAAAACGAGCTTCTCAACCACACAGACATGTTGTCCGCACTTATATATCACTGTAATAAAAAGACAATACTAAAAAGAAAATATGTATTATAATCTATAACAACAGCCACAGTAACAACAACAACAACAGCAGCAGCAGCAGTAACAACAAGAAAAGCAACAAATATGTAATGCTGACGTAAGTACGGATTTTGCAGTTGGGATAAGCCGGAGACAAGGTCAGGCTGACATTTGAGATGTGAATGTAGGTGGTAGCGTCTGCAAATATCGATTTATTGGTTGTTGTACTGGTTTTCTTATAAGAGGTCCTAGGAAAACTGTAAGGGGTAAAGAGAGCGACAGGTAGACTGATATACATATGTATATATGTATATATATATATATATATATATATATATATATATATATATATATATATATATATATATATATATATATATATATATATATATATATATATGTATATATATATATATATATATATATATATATATATATATATATACATGCATACATACATACATACATACATACATGCATAAAGATAGATATGTGTGGTGCATATATATACATATATATACATTTGTAAGGGCATGTATGTGTGTATATATATATATATATATATATATATATATATATATATATATATATATATATATATAATATACAGTATGAATATATTATGTATATACTTATAAAACTTCTTAAGTATCTACATATTTATAAATGAATGCATATGTACATGTATATCTATCTATCTATCTATCTATCTATCTATCTATTTATCTACACACAAACACACAGAATTTATTAAAATAAACGATTACAATCCAACGTGTGTGCTCGTGAAGCAGATCTACGCGTTCCAGTAGTCAAGAGTATGTACATAGATATTTTATTTTTAATGAGGTATAATTACTAGTTGAAAGTTCTAGTGAGTAATGTTTGGACCTTGCATTTTCGTTGGTGGAGGTGGGGATTTAAGGCCATTACATCGACCCACATGCTCAAATGGTACTCGTTTCGCAGCCTTTATCATGCAATGATAATTTCAGTGTTTAATAAATCATTTTACATGTCTACCCCAATATGCATGCGACGCATTCTGCAATACAATTGTACATTTACATGTAGATATAGAACTTTAGCTCTTCAGATCACCAGAACATCATGCTTACACCAACGCTTCAACCTCAGAAGAACCATCAGCTTGTTGAAGAACCGACAGGGAAAATCGCATTTTAGTGTCTCGAAAGCTTTAACTAAAAAAAAAAATTACATCCGAAGAACTTATCGATAACATCAATCTCTCTCCAAAGCCAACGTTGTTTGTAGAATGAATAGCTGTTTCATTGTTTCCGGTAAACTTGATCGGCTGACACTTCAAATATTAACATCAATTAGGAATCGATATCTGGAGAAAAAAACAAT